>NW_005842646.1:16345-43953 GCF_000455745.1 Alligator sinensis | reverse complement strand
TTTTGTAGTAACTTTCTCTGCAGGAAGCTAAACCTCACTTTCCTAAGCTGAAGCCAGGGTGTGAGGTCAGCAATGCTATTCCCAGAAGTAACCCTGGGCCCTTTGGCTTTATGTAATGCAGACAAAAGTTATTTAAAACACTGGTAGGAAATACTTTCCACCCCTTTCCTCTTGGCAGTAGAGCACTGAAGAAGCAGTTAACTAGACTGGGACACAATGGGCACATCTACACGTGCACTTTAACGCACATTAAAGTATCACTAAAAGCCACTAACGTGCATTAAAATAGCTTAATACTCATTAAACTTCACTAAAAAACCGTGCTCTTTTGTTAATGTGCATTAAAGCGCATGTACAGATGTGCCCGCTGTGTCCCAGCCTATTTTAATGTGCATTAAAGCATCACTAAAAAGCTGTGCTATTTAGCTAATGTGCCGATTTCTAAGCGTCGCTTAAAAATCATGGGCATTTCTGCATGTGCTCTAGGAGCGGAGGGGGGGGGGGTTTTTTGGGATTAATTAGAGCAGCTCTGAGAACCGATCTAATTAAAGCACCTGGACTGTCACATGTATCAGCATCCCCATGCTGAAAAATGGCGGTGGGGGTGCTTTAAGCTAAAGCTTGTCAAATAAACTTTAGTTAAAGTGCCCCTGTCACCATTTTTCAGTGCAGGGGACGCTGTTACAGATGATGGTGGAGTTTGCTGGAGCACAGCAATTGCCATGCTCCAGCAGATTTAGTTAGTCGAGTCTGCTCCGATGCTCTGTAATTACAGTGCATTAGAGCAGCCTCGCTGCATGCATCTAGGCACCCCATGCTCTTTAGCTAATGCGCATTAAGGCAGGTTAATGTGCATTTTCCTAGTACCTCACAATGGAGGTACTAGATTTAATGCACACTAACTAAAGCACATTAATGCACGTGTAGACATGCCCAGTAGGTCCCAGTCTGGGACACAATAAGCAAGGCCTGGTCTTGCAATAGTCCTTGTTCCCCATTGACTTTAAGGGTAGAAAACTGCCGAGGTGAAGTCTGCTTGTGTCTGGTGCACGGTGTCACAGGGGCACAGGGCAAGAGAATGATTTCACAACGCGGCCTGTAAAAGCCATGCGCTGTCCTGCAGCAGGGGTGGTCAGCCAGCCTCACATTAGCGCTGGAGACCAGGAGGAGAGGACTGGCAAGCATGTGGGACCTCCAGCAGGACATATCTGTCTGGCAGGAGCTGAGTTGCAAAAAAATAAACAGGCGAAGTGATGAAAGGGTTCGCGTCGCATATGCTTTGAGCTGTAACCCACTAAAATAAGTTGCTGTTCACACAGGAAGCTTTCCGCATTGATGTGGTCTCTCTGACTTGGTGCCCTCCCTTTCTCTTGTGGTTCTCAAGTTGCAGGCTGTGGTCCAGGTTTTTGCTTTGTTTGACTGTCCGCAAAAATCTAAACAGGAGCAGCCTTTGATCATGGCTGCCAGTAAAAGGCAGCATGCCTGCTTTGCAGCGCAGGATCCTTCCAAAGCAGATGGGACGAGCGTTTCTACAGGCTGCTGGAAAAGTTGCATAAATCACTCCAAAATGGGGCTAAAAGACTGTTCTGGTCAGGCCGTGGTAAGGGCACGGCTGTTCTTGGCTGCATGGCTTATGGTGCCCTTTGACCTAGGGAGTATGGGCTAGCAGGTAGAGCACTGGACTGGTAGTCGGCAAGCCTGGGTGCTCGTCATAGTCACTCCATCTCCTGACCTTTGCTTTATCCATTTAGCTTCAAGCAGCACCTGCACACACCTATCTGGTGCACAGTGCAAGGAGGTTCTGGTCTTGGCGGGGCCTCGTGCTTCTGCCGCGAGCTACCTGGTAGCTCTTGTCTACCATATTGGAAGGCCTGTATCTGTGTGCTAATCGCTCTAAGTAGAAGGCAAACCTCTTTTCAAGGGTTTGACTTGAGTAAAGGGAATCAAAATATACATTGCTTTTGCACATGGGGCTTTATCTCCTGTATCCTCTCTGCCCCCTTTGTAAGGGCAGGTCCTGCTGAGTGGATTTAGCATGGGAGGGTCAAAAGACCTGGCAGAGAGTTGGCACAAAAGACTTCCCGAGGCATTCGAAAAGCCCACAGAGAACATCCATTGCAGATCGTGTTGCTTGTGAACTTGTGCTCATGCACGAACATCCATTGTAGATGGTGCTCATGATGCTCGTGGACGTCCATTGTAGATCGTGCTGCTCGTGAACTCGTGTTCATGCATGAACATCCATTGTAGTTGGTGCTCATGATGCTCGTGGACGTCCATTGTAGATCGTGCTGCTCGTGAACTCGCGTTCATGCATGGACATCCATTGTAGATTGTGCTTGTGATGCTCATGGACATCCATTGCCGATCGTGTTGCTCATGAACTCGTGCTCATGCATGAACATCCATTGTAGATTGTGCTGCTCATGAACTCGTGCTCATGCATGAATATCCATTGTAGATCGTGCTCGTGATGCTCATGGACATCCATTGCAGATCGTGTTGCTCATGAACTCGTGCTCATGCATGAACATTCATTGTAGATCGTGCTGCTCATGCATGAATATCCATTGTAGATCGTGCTGCTCATGAACTCGTGCTCATGCATGAATATCCATTGTAGATCGTGCTCGTGATGCTCATGGACATCCATTGCAGATCGTGTTGCTCGTGAACTCGTGCTCATGCATGAACATTCATTGTAGATCGTGCTGCTCATGCATGAATATCCATTGTAGATCGTGCTTGTGATGCTCGTGGACGTCCATTGTAGATTGTGCTTGGGATGCTGCAGGCCGAGCTTGTGCATCTTTTGGTGATGAAAAAATGAATCTAGAACTTGGGGTTTAAAAGCGATGGTGGTCTTGGAACAGATAAGATAGGTCCTCCCAATGATCCATCACCTTCTACCTGGGTTTGAGGCCCTTTCCTGAGTACAGCAGTAGACTCCTCTAGCACGTGAAGGCGGGAGAGGAGAAATCTTATTATATGTTGGACTACAAGTGGCAATTCCAGCCATCCCCAGTAGGTTGTTCTGCTTACACGACAGTTTTAACATCCTCGTCTCCCATTGGGTTTGGCTGTGCTAGCCGGAGTTTTGAACTGGATTATTCGTGCTTGGAGGATTGCATACTGGTAGCTCCCAGCCAACTGGAGTTAGATTTATAGGGTAGCATGGAGGTTCAGCAAGTATGTAATACCTGCTGGATTTAAGAGATTGTAGCTTGCTGGTGCTGATGTAGGTCAGCTGAAGAACAGGGCTTTCGCTACTGATGAATTTTAACTGGGGAATAGTTTTGCAACGAGTCTGGTCATCAGCTAGGTTTTGTTTTTTTGGTTTTTTTAAGCCTTTCAATCCGCTGCTGTGTCCAAGGAGAAATTGCATTTTTGCAAAAATCCAGGCACCAGAAAATGTTTCAAGGAGACCCATGAACATGGCCTTGTGATTGGATTTTTTGTGCTGTTTTGTTGAATGCCAGGACCAGACGTGCATGAGTAACTTCCTGGCTACAAGCTGGAAAAATGTATTGTGCCTATGTTTTGGCTGCAGATATTGCCTTTTGAGATCTGCACTCAATTGTATCTGTTTGAACAGATTATGTGTTTGAAGACTGAAGTGGCACCTGGACTATCGCTAGTTAGGTGGTCATTATGCAGGTGTTCAAGTCCCCTCGGGATCTCCGTGGTGTGATTGGGATCGTGCAGTGTATATGGGCCCGGTTGCAGGGTAACGGGAGAGACCGAGTGGCGAGTTTGTCCCGGCAAACCCGTACTTATTGCTTAGGCGTTTCTCAGCTGTGCAGCCTACAGCAATGGGGCATGGATGGATTTTGAGAACCGCTGGGTTTAGAGCACGTGGCTGGTGCTTGAGGGAAGCAGAACAAGCAAAGAGGGAGGTATTCTGAAGAGGAATGGAAGAACTGCTTAAAATACATGCGGTATTACCACATCCCAATCACAAGGAGCTGTTGACTTGCACAAAAGCCATTGTTTGCCCTGTCCTGGATTGAAGTTATCATGAGGCTCAGTTCTGTGCCCAACATAGGCCCCTTTCAATCCACGGGCTGGCTGGGGTGCAATGAAAGGCTTGATTTCGGGGGTTACCTCCAAGACGTGTGTGGGTACGTCGAGTTTTTTCCTTCTGTTGCAATCCTGAGGCCCAGCTAAGTCTATGTGAAGGGCTCCTAATGTGCCAATTCAACACTTGAACAGGGGAAAGCCTTAATTCCTTTGAAATCAAGCCAGGTTTGTATTTAAATTGGGGCTGATTTTGCTGGAAAGGCACTTCTGAATCCCCAGCTAGCTTCCTTATATGCTGCTTCTCTGATGGAAGATCCCCATCTCTCAGTCATCTTTGTTGGACAGAAACTGCAGGTTTTAGTGCTGTTGACACCCGCCTGACTCCCTTGACCTGAGCAATGATTGGAATATCCTTCTTTGGCGAGTCTGTGAGGCCTGCAAACGGTGCACTTGGGAAGGGTGGGTGCTAGGGGCCACTTCAGCAATTCACAAGTGCACGCGTTAAGTGCCAGGCTGAATTGAGCTCCGGATGTGGTCAGAGGCTGAGCACTTTTTGGGACCGGCTCTTGGGACCAGGGGGACGTGCACAGCCTTGCCAGCTGGGGTATTACAAACCTGCTTCTCATCTCCATGGGGGTTTTCAAGGGGTGACCTCTTCATTGCAGTACGCTGGGCTGTCATTGCACATAGTGAACCATCTCTTAAAAGCATCATGCTTTGGCTTCAAGGTGGTCTTCAGATCGATCGATCGATTTATCTGTAGATAGATAGATAGTCTCCAAGAGTTTTGATCCCCTTTAAAAGAATTTAAAGAATTTATCGGCAGATCTTCTCGTTGCATTTCCTAACTTTCCTTGGTGTTTGGATTCCCTCGTGGCACGTTGCTCAACGTTTCTTCTTCCTCTTTGCTGCTCACGCGGAGATTGATGGTCTCATTTGGTCACGGGGACTCGCTGTCCACACTGTTGTCCTGGCCTGTCGGCTATCATGACTCCTCCCGACATAGACTTTGCAGGGAGGAGGAAAGAGTTTCCTTAGCAGGGGCTGAGCGGTTGTTTGAAGTCTTTATATCTCGCCTGGATGCTGTTCTTCAGAGGAGACCGAAGCTCAAGCAGTTTGACACAGGGATTGTGGGGGGCGGGCTGGTGACTTTGGTGTCAGGGAAGCTCTGACTTCCCTGGGATGGCAAAGTTGGCTTGTTCGAGGCAAGGGACTCTGAACTGGACCTGAAACGCAGGCCCTTGCACTGGAGCAGAGCAAGGCTGATTACAGGAGACGTGCCTCTGTGCCGCTTCCCGAGCGAAGATGCAGGGCTTCTCTACCGCTGTGGATAATCAATGCACGTGCGCTACAGTGGCAACGAGCTGTAGGTAGCAATTTGGGCTAGTGGTGGAGGTTTCTTTCCCAAAACTGGGATGGCGGGACTGCAGCATGTCAACAGCAGCCCCGTCGCAGCCTGCACCGAGGTGGCCGTGCCCTCGTCCGAGCGCAGGCTTGCTGTAGCCGGCCTGTGCCGTAACGTGCGCGGTGAATGGCATGATGGTTTCTGCTGCCTGTTGCTTAACGGAGAACCCCAGATCAGATTGACTTGCACCCCGACCCGGAGGCAGGATTTCGATGCGACTTGGGCTCCCCAAGGGGTCTGGTCTGGGGTGCGGGTCCATCAAATTTTTCCCACCTCTTTTGGTGAGCTGCATGGTGCTCCGTGGACAAGAGCTGTGTGCTGCCACGTCCTTACCCCGGATGAGCTGCTTTCCAGCCCGGCCCCTCTCTTCCTTTCCCATCCCGTAGGCTTCCTTTCCATATCTGCAGCAGAGGTGCAGCTCTTGGGCAGAAAAGAGCAGGGAAGGGCTAGATGTCCATTTGAACAAGCTCAATCTGAGGTCCTCTCCTCTGCTAAATGTCTGGCTCTGTTTAAAAAGCCGCTTGCCCGAGCTGAGCGTGTGCTTGTATCATCTGCTCCCTTGGCTGGCATTGTGGGGGTCCAACCGGGGGTTTTCATGGATAACAGCATCAAATGCAACAGCTTGAGCCAAAGAGTCAGGTTTGCTAGCTGGGACTGTGACCGGCTCCTGTCCTCTGGACATCAGGTGCTGGGGGACTGGGAGCCGTGCTGTCGCGTGCACCCGCTCATGAGTTGCAAGGGATGCTCGCTTGCTTGCTTGCTCTCTCCAGCATGAGATCTGACCCGAAGCGCCCGATCTCAACCGAATCTGAATTCTGATCCAAACCTGGTGTGGACGGATCAGTTTTCTAACGCTAGCCGGCGTATCAGACAGCACAGCCAACAGGGGCGCGGGAAGGTTGGGGAATAGCCAGGCTCAGCAGGAGATAACATTTCTAAGACCCAGGATTATGGGAGGATCTGGTTATTTGCAAAATGGGTAAGCAGATCCTCTCGCTGACAAGGGTCGCTCAGTAGCCACGTCGGAGTATTGACGGGCGTGCTTTGCTCCTCTAAGCTGCTCGCGCCGTGCTGGCGCACGGACACTGCACTGAGTAGTGACAAAAATTCAAGAATTGCATTTTAGCTGCGCATTGGGAAGCTCTCCTATTTCCCAACTAGGAAGCGAACACCTCCTGTTTGTAACTTCTCCGTGGATCTTTTTCTTTCCTTTAAAAAAACAAACAAGCCAGCGAGGGTATTTTCATGAAAACCATGTTTCTGAATCTGTTTGTCTTTTCATTCCCTCCTAGTCTTCCTCACTACTCATGTGAGGTCAGTTTATCACCGTAGGGAAGTTTTGGGCTTGGTTATACCCGGGTTAAGTCACTCTGCTGAGCGCTGTGAAATCACCGGGAGCAAACCGAGAGAGATCCAGTTTGTGGCGTATTATGGCTGGTGCTGCCCGTTGGAGGAGCTCGTGGTTTGGGCTCGTTGCCTGTAACGCAGGGCATGGAGTTAAACCTGTTTTGACAGCGCTGTGATGGACGACCCCACGGGTGCAGTCTAACTCAAGAAAAATGAGGCCATTTGTACGGGGCCATCTGATGTCCAGATTAATTTTGGGGCCACAAATTGCTTGCCCCCACTGCTTTGTGCCTTAAAGATGAGGTTTTTTTTCCTCTGGTCAGGAACTTTTTAGTCACTCCTTATTCGCTGCGAGTTACGAGACATTAGGCACCAAATAAAGGATGTCCGTGCAAATACGGGCTGGGAGGAACCCATTGGTCACACAAGGCTCTGCAGATGGCTCACCTAGCGAGGTTTGTACAGGGCTGCATACTTGAAAATGAGCCTAATTGCTTTTGTTACAGCAGAGGACCGACTTAATTAACTATGGAAAGGAAAACTGTACATCTGGGATGCAGGCTAATGTCAGCGGCGGCTCTAGAAACTGTCACCTCTTTCATCGCAGGAGTTTGCTGAGGGCGGTGGAGCCGGGTGTGAGAGGTGTCCTCGTTGGCGCATTAGCGCTGAGAGATGCTGGAGGACGTGTTTGGTCCTGAAATGCTGCGTCCCGGTGTTGCTGGATGTGGCCTTGAAATCTGTAGTGGAGGCTGGGCATCTTATGCTGTCCTTGGTCACTTTAGGGTTGGTTTGTTTTTTAAGTCCTGTGTATGAGCGCTGAGATCAGATGCTCCTTCCCTGCTTAGGAGCCGGGGCTGGGAGGATGCTAGAGCAGGACTGAAGCTGCCTGGCTCTGAGCCGTGCTTGCGCGGTGCAGGTGCGGCGTGCAAAAGGGCTGTGCTCTCTGACCCGGGGCTGACGCCTGTGATGCCGGCTCATGCGGTGCTGGAGTGAGCGCTCCCTGGGGTCCTGGGTGTTGTTCAAGTAGCTCCCGATTGCACTCTCTTTTCCCAGCCATGATGAGTGAGAGCAGAGCGTGGCCCGTTTTGACAGCAGAAGCAGAATCTGCTTGCCCTGGGGTGATGCTCCCTTGCTAATTTGCCCAGCTCTGGGGCTGTTTTGCATCCACAGAGCAGCACGGAGTGGCTGCTGGATCGTAGCCGGGAGCAGGGACTTTAGGAAGATGCTTCCCATAGTCCCATGCATCCTGCAGCGGATAGGATGAACCCGCAGAGCTGAGGAGAGGGACCGCCAGAGCCCAGTGGATCCCCGATCCCATCTGCCCCGCAGCTTCGAGTCCCTCCAGACAAACTCTGCAGGGCTTAGAAAAATCAGGTGAATCAAGGCAGCCTGTTTTTTTTCATGACACACTCCTTTCCCAAGATCCCCATGCATGCAAGAGGGTACCAAGACTGCTTGGAGCAATACGATGTCCCAGAGCAGGGACCTTTGCGGCCGCAAATGCGTGATGTATGCCTGGGAAAGCTCGAGGCAGTGCTACAGGAGCCGAGCAACTTCCTCTTGTTCTCTGCTAATGTCACAGACTAATATTTAGCTTGTAAACTCCACTTCACTTGGGTTCCCAAGGACGTTTGTAAACAGAGGGAACATCTGCATAATGGGATACTTGCTGGAAAACTTTTCTAGTGCTCTTAAAAACTACTTCTAGTGACCTTTGATTGCCTTTCCCTGTAGGTGAGCTGTATTTTTAATGGAAAAGTTCAGCTTGTGCTCAGCGTAACCACGTTTTCAATATTCCTGGAAAATTTGACGAACAGGTAACGTTCCTCTGCTTTGCCTTTTGCACGATTAGCTTGGCAAAGGTCCACTTTGCTCCTTCATTTGCCTTTTTAATTTTGCAAAGGGTTTTTTTTTTCACACTGCCCCTCTGTGTCCCCTCCGAAAATTAACCTTCACATCCATCTATAGCAACACCGTTGCTGCGATGAGAGAGCACAGCATTGATTTTTAAAAGACGGGAGGAATATTGTGTATGCTGTAATCCAACCTTGTAGCATTGATTTCTTTCTCTTTTTCTGTCTCGTGTATTGGCTGCACATCATCCGCAGATTCAGTGTTTTGAAATTAAGGATTTAAGAAGGGGAAGAGGTTAAATGAAGGTTTTTAATACCACTTGGCAGCTCTTCTAGCTCCCTCCCCATCTCTGCGTGCTCAGCCCTGGACCCTGGTGCACACGGGGTGTAGGAAGGATGTCTCGGTGCCTCCATAGCTGAGAGCAGCGTGTCACCTGCAGCTAGCTCCATGGGGGTTGGTTTCATAACCTGGATATGTTTGTGTCGGAGTAAGACGCCTGAATGAGGGTAAAAACGAGCTGAATGTTCACGGTCTGCTCCTATGCTAGCGTAGCTTATTGGCATCCAGTGTGCAGTTAATTACCCAAGGACTAAAAATACCTGGTGTGTCCACCATTACCCCGGGGTAGCCTGTTGGCATTGAGCAAACAGCTGCTGCAGGCTCCCTTGCTATGCACTGTCCTACTACTTACCCCAGTACTGCCCACCCTGGGATAACTGCTTGTCTGTCTGCTCTGAAACCTGGTGCAATATATACGGGTGTGAAAAGCTGATGGAAACTGCACCGGTGTCATTGTGTCGTGTGTTCACCTCTCCCTCGTGTCTGCTGTGATGCAGCGACACGTGGCACCAAGATGCCCCACAGCACATTTTGGGAAGATCTGACCTGAATCCTGATGGGAGCCTGGGGCTTTCCACCAAGTCCTGTGCAGGACTGAATGGGAACAAACGTGCCCACCTCCTTTTCTCATAATGTTTTTTTTTTTTTAATGGGTGGAGAAAGGGCTGTTGGTATGTGTAGCAGGCTGCAGGAAAGTGATTGCGGGCTTGCCTGGCTGATGAGGATAACTGGCTGCCCCAAAGGAAGTTAAAAGGCTCCCAAGGAAGTGAGAAAGGGAGAGGACTGTGCAATGAGCATCTGCAGCACCAAGACAGGGACTCTCCCCGGGTCTGGGAAAAGACGGGATAACTATATCTGAAATAACTGGGTATTGCAAAGTCAGAGGCTGTAGCAGTGAGCCAGGGAACGTGCTCCAGAGAGAATGAAGACTTCAGTGCTGAGGAAGCAGCAAAAAGCTGGAGTTGCCCTCTCCGGGTCTGGGAAAACCCCTAGGCTGTGAATTAACCCTTTGCTGTTTTATATTGCATCCTGAGGGGCAAGTGTCCCCAGGAAAACAAAGACCGTGTGATGTAAAGTGACAACCCGCTACAGCATCCTAGTTGTCAGACGTGGCTCCTCTGTCGAGATCCAAGACGCATCGCTGAGATAAAAGCCGGTAGCAGAAAGCTTGAAAGTCCCGTTCCAAGGTTGGCGAAGCGGTGTAGGACAAGGAGGAGCGACAATCCTCCCTAGTGCAGCCTCAAAATCTCTCGACGGCCCTCCTTTCCTTGGGTCATTTCCAATTCATTCTTGATTACGTTTCGTGTCGGTCTGACGCGTCTCGATTGATGTCTTGAAGCGAGGGCTTAAAAGTCAAATTGCAAATTACAGTCCTGCAGCACCAGTGATTGCTCTGCCCGGTATTGCAGAGGACGGCAGGGTTTCTGTTTTTATCAGGGCACTTATCTCCCTCCCTAATTTTTGTGAAGAATCATTCAGATGCTTCTCAGATTAGGTGGTGATAGAACTTGTGGCTGGAAATGTTCAGGAGGGCTCCGTTCCCCGCAGTGATTTACGGGTTAGTCGCAATTACTTTGGAGCTGCAGTGTCACATTTAACACCACCCTTGAAAACCACTTCTTGTGAAATCAGGTCGGGCTTCCTGCGAGCGATGCTACTCCAGCTGTTCGCAGGCGGCTGTCGCTCAGAGCCGCGGGCCAAGAAGCTGCCCGGACCAGGCAAGCCGCTGTGGGGGAAAGCAGATGATTGTGTCTGCCAGTCCACACCATGTTCAAGGTCTTGTCTCCTTGCATTTCAGCTGCTGCTTTTTGCTTAATAGAGGTTTGAAGGCGCTTTCGGATGCAACTTTGGATTGATCTTGGCCGATTAAAAAAAAAACCCCGTGCCAATAAGGAGGTATTGGATCGGATGGAGGAGATGGTGACACTCCAGCTGCGAGGACACATGGGGCCAAGAGGATGTCGTGAAACCTTAATTGCTGACTCCAGCCGGGTATTACTCTAGCATAGTATAGCCTCTCCTTTGAACCTTTTCCATGCGGGTGTTGCAGGGTGGTCTGTCCTCGATCGGTGATAGTGGGCCAGCCCGCGTGCTCACGACAGCATGCCTTCGAGGAAACAGGTGTTGGGAGGAACAGCAGGCGGGCTGGGGAACGGAGCCAGAGGTTAATTGAGTAGCTTCCTCCTGGACGTGATAAAGCTGTGGGTGACTCAGGAGGAGGGAGGGGTGGAGAGAGCTGCAAGGGAGCATCAATCCGGGGAAGAGACTGCATAGACCCGTAGACAACGAGGGCTGGAAGGGACTCGTCTAGCCCAACCCCTGCTCCAAGCAGGACCAGCCCCAACTGCATCATCCTGGCCAAGGCTTTGTCCAGCTGGGTCTTCAAAACCGCCAAGGATGGAGACTCCACCACCTCTCTGGGTAACCTGTTGCTGTGTTTCACCACCCTCCTAGTGAGAGTTTTTCCTAATATCCAACCTCAACTTCCCTTGCTGCAGCTGGAGCCCATTGCTCTTTCTGCCATCTGCCCCCACTGAGACCAGCCCAGCTCCATCCTCTTTGCAGAGGTGAAGGCTGCTATCAAATCCCCCCTCAACCCTCTCTTCTGCAGACTAAATCAGCCCAGTTTCCTCTGCCTCTCCTCACAAGTCATGTTCCTTGGAGCAGTTTCGGTCTAATCTCTTTGCAGGAGCCTAGGGTAGCATTGGGCAGCTGAGGCTGTCCATGGAGGGAGGGGTGTCCTACACCGTCTGCTGGGTCTCCCTGTGCAGAGATGGGAGCTGGCATGGGCTGGGCTGGTGTCGGAGCCCTCCGGACACGGTGCGGGGTGCGTTTAGCTTCCCTCGTCTCTGGCTGACGTCGGGACCTGGGTGACAATAATGCACCAAGTGAGAGAGAGACGATGCTCGCTAAATAAAGCAAGTGGGGGGAGATGGCAGGGGATACCTACCCCGTCTTTGCTAATCTGTTGCTGAAGCTGTCTCCGTGCCCCTTTGCATCCCGGGTGACAGCTGCTTGTCCAGACCACAGCTGCAACAAGAATTTGCTCTCCTCTCCTGCCAGGTCCAGCCAGACCACACATGTCCGTGTCTCTTCTGCCTCCTTGGCTGTGACCAAGGCTGTCTGGGGAGTCCCAGGGCATGTTGCAGAGTCGATGGTTTTTATTGTGGGCTTCTGAAGAGCCTGTTCGTTTGTGGCCTAGAGAGACCCCCTCTCTAGTATTGGTCAAGCTGGTCAAAGTAAAGTTCTTGCAGGTTTTACCCAGAAAAGGCTGCTCAACCGTGGTTAATTATTGCAGCAGGTCCATGCAGGGTCACGGCCAGGTGTGCAAGGGGAGTGCTCGCCTCTGCTTGGGGGCATGTGGCTTTTAAACTGCCCTTTTCCCTTGGCTGCCTCATCTACCAGATGCTGCATGGCTCTGGCCACGTCACCTGCCCTGCGACCCGGGGCTGCTCCCTGGAGGCACTGCAGCTGTGTCCACACAGCAGTTTGCCCGGGGCTTGCTAACTCTGCTGAGCCCCGGTGCTAACGGGCCTCTCCGTGGCGCGGCACGTGGCTGCGCTGCTTGCAGCGTGGTGCACAGGCGGGTGCTGTACAGACTGACCCCAACCAGGCTTGAGCATCCCTCTCCTTTTGGGAAGGACTTGGGTGCTTCGATTCCCTCCAGTTAAGTGACCGTCTAACCCGTTTTCCATTCTGCAAGTGAAACGGCAGTCGTGAGAGGCAGGTTTCCCCCTCCTGAAAGTGAACATATCTTGCTTATTCTCTTCTAGCTGTTGTATGCGACAACAAGGCTGCATGGTTTGGGATGGAAAGGGAAGAGTCCATGATAAAAATTGTCAAGCAGAATAAATAAATCTGAGCTGTGAGTGACAGGAGCTTAATGAATTTCTGTCTCTGGAAATCCTGGCTCAAAATGTGGAATTCGTGAGAGCATCCTTAGAGTTAGTCAACCCACAGGCTTCTGGCTCCTCTTTCTCATTCAGGCCTTTTTTTCGGATCAGTTGGTCCTAGAGAGATGCCCGAGGTACCTGGCTATGGTTCTGTGTCACGGTCATCGCTTAATAGCATGGTTTAGGAGGTTGTTTGTTGGAGTTGTGAAGACTCGGTTGTGCTTGTGAGCACACGTGGAAGCAAAAGGACGTATTGAAATTCTGGATTTGTGCAAACTTCAAAGCCTCTCTATCCCGATCAGTTTACTAGCAAGCTGTGCAGAGTCGCTGGGAATTTTTAGCATCATTCAGGGCTCACCTCTTCCTCTGCCGGCCAGCTCTACAGAAATATTTACCACCTCCAAAATCTTGTGTCTGGCGCCCAAGTCTTCTGCCCTTCTCATTCGCTTTCATTTAGGAAACCTCGTTCCCTTTTGTAGTCCGCGATGGCAAAGTATGCCGTGCTTTTAAATGGGAAGGTAGCTAAGATGAGAGCGGCCTCGGATATGGAGATGCTCAGTAGGAGTTGAACCAAGTTTCCTAGAAAGCGTGCATCTCCGAGTTGCTAATGCCATTTGCGTGCCTTTCAACTCCAGGTTTTGACAAGCCTCGAACTGTTTTTGGGCAGCCCTGGTTGCCTCCCTGCCTCTCGCCGGCTCTCCCGTGCATTGTCGAGCCCTGCCATGAGCTCTTCGGTTGATTCCCAGGGCTGCAGACCGCAGGCGAGTGGTTCTTGGAGCTGCCCAAGCTGAGGACAAAAGGATTTTTATAATGAGCTGGGCAAGGGAAACCTCATAAATATATGTATAAAGTCCCAGGGATTTTTTAAAGTGCTCTAATGCATTAGGGGAAGATTGATGTGTTGCTTCTCTACCTCCCCAGCCCAGGAGCCCCCGGCAGCTGGAGCGTCTGCGGCCAGCGAAGGCTGTGCACTGCTCCACTGCGGGCGAAGAGAGCGCGCGGGCTGTGCATGGCCCGGTACGGCGCGGCGGTACGGACCTCGCTAGAGCTGAGGCTCTGGGGGACGTGAGCTGTTTGAGCCTCTGGATGAGCGCTCCCCAATGCCTCGTGAGATCGGCTTTCAATGCACCCTTGCTCCTTCTTCCTTCCCCTGGCTCACATCCCTGCTTATCTTGGCCAAGGCTCATAGCACGCGGCAGGGGGCAGGCCCGCTGGTTTTGCCCCAGAGCGCTCTGCATGCTCTTGCAGTCTTGCAAAGAGCCCGGGAACGTCCCAACCGGCTTAGTCCATTTTGGGGTGTCGCCACCTCGGTGCCCAACATGGGGCATCTTGCAAAGGGCATTGCTGAGCACCCTCCCGTGGGAGCTGCAGCCGTGGATGTGCCAGGGACAAATGTCCTCGTCTCGTTTGGCTTGGATGGAGCTATCGCTTTTCCAAGCCCCTGGCTTGGACTGGGAGCAGGAGAAGAGCTCCTGTGGTAACACCGCACGGCGTGGGGGAAAGCAGCGATAAGTTGTCGGCTAAGGAAAGTGGGAGACCATGCTCTCTCCTTCCCTCTGGCTGTTTGAGCCAAGTGTCTGGGGATCCTTAGTGATGGTTATGCGTCCAGACAGCCATGATGGCTGGAATTTGCTTGCTTTCCAGCGGCATCCGGGCAGGCGGAGATGTGCGTGCCTCTCGTGAGGCTTTCCTCATCTCGTCACGGCACAGAAACGGCAGTGGGGTACAATGGGTTTGGCAAGAATTTGGGGCGAGCACATCCAAATCAGTGAGGGCTGTGGGTGGGGTTCAGAGGACAGGGGAAAAACCCCAACCCTTTTAGATGGTGCTGCAGCTTCACTTCTCTCCCAATTTGAACACAGGCCTGCAGGCTTTGCTCAGGCCGAAGTCCCACTAATTTTGGTACCCCAATTAAGGATGACAGCACTTGTCCTGACATGCTTAATCAACACCACCCCCTCCCAGTGGGGCAGCTTTTTCAGGGGAAGAAGTGATTTATGCCTCGGATGGCTCAGCCTTGGGCTGATTAAGCAAGGGGTCCATTTGGCTTTCATTATAAACGTCATCATTTGGGGGTTTGTGGGGTTGGTTTTTTTTGCAGTGTCAGCTGCTTTCCATGTGGTCAAAGCCGGGAACACAAAACTCATTAGAGTTATATGATGGGTTGAGAGGTTAAAAGCCAGCGTGATGGGTCTAAAGTGCTTCCCTGCCTTACAATGAAAGGTCACCGCGTCCCCTTCAGCCCATACAAATCAGGAATTACTAATTGCACGGGATTTGTGGAGCAATCTGTTAGGTAGGCTGGGTGAAGTGTCTTTAATAAGTGCACTTTATACCATACTTCAAAACTCAAATGGGGTCTCCACGTCTTGCTTTTAGTGCGATCAGGAGTGATTTGCTGGTTTTCGCTTTCATTGTGGACCGCGGGAGTGCCGCAGTCAGGGAGAGGTTGTGCATCACGCGGGACGTCGGGATGCGGGTCTGGGCCTGAGACTTGGGGTGGGGGAAGACTTCCTGTTTTGGGGAAGCCTCACGGGGTGCCTTTGTTATTGCTAACAACTCTTAACCAAATGTTTAGGTCCCACGCGTGGTTGTAAGGTCACCGCTCACATCTTTGTGGACTGGTGTCCAGCTTTCTGCAGCAAGGCATCTTGATAGGATATGCTGCATGCTCCAGGTACGCTCCAAGGGCTAAATTGGTACCCGCATCCCTGCCCTTATGGATGCTGTCGTGGCTTGCCACGGCCCCTGCAGACTGCTCGTGTTGAGAACTGCTGGCCACGCTGCGAATCGATAGGAAACGGGGGCGACGGAGCTGATTTCTGGGTACGCGGACAATTAAAACTGTGCAAAGCGGGGAAAACCCATCCCGCGGAGACCTCTGACAGCTGCTGTCTCTGACGGGGAACAAACATTTTAAAAAACCAAGCAATTGAAATTCTCAGCCTGGGACTCCTAGACCAGGTTTTGCTCCCCATCGCTTGACTGCTTTGTTTCTTCATCTATTATTTTTGTGTCGCAGCTGCAATAGCGTGTCTGCTCAGGCCACGCCGGCCCTGCCGAACGTGGACGCGAACGGTCCTTTCAAAGAAAGCTGCTTGGACGTTGTTGGTGACTAACTAGGTTTGCCGTAAGCCTCGAGCCGCGCCATTGGGGCGGACCTGGGGCTGCAAATCGCCCTCTGGTCTCTGGTCCTCCCTGCCCAGCTCTGGAAAGCCAGCCCCGTACCCGGTGCGGATGGCAGCTGGGTCGTGCCGATGCCCTGTCCGTATCTGCAGGAGACGGGGAGGTGACGGCACAGCTGAGCACAGGGCTGGGACCTGCTTTGCTGTCCTGAGCCGGGGGAGAAGCGAGGGTGATGATCGCCCCCAGACTGGCACTTCTGCAAAGCCGTCCTGCTGCCCTTCGCGTATGCTTTGCTTTGGCACCGGACATTATTGCGAACGCAGCCTTTGCTCGCAGAGGAGCAGCCAGAGCTGCTGAGCTACCGCCTATCCAAGAGCTTTGATCGAGGGACCGAGCTAGCCCGGAGGCTGCCACACGTCGTCTGTGTGGGGTCCTGCGCTCGGTTCTCGGGCTAAAAAAGCTAAGAAAGAAAGGCGGAGAGGTGGGGATTCGAAGTGAGAGCATTTGAGTCCAAACTTCGCGGTAGCCCAGAGGTCCCAGGAGCTGGCGTCTTTCAGGCTTGTCAGGTCCTGCTTTACAAGCCCGCCTCGCCTTGCCTCGCCTTGCCTCGCGTGTCTTTGGCATCTTAATGCATCGTTATTTATTCTGAGTACTCGGGACACACCTCGGCCTGGCATCGGGGCACGTTTTCCTGATTCAGAGGTAGCAGCACGCACTTCACCTTTGCAAAAGGAGCAGGACTTTGCTGCATGATAGCCTCTTTGGCAGGCGCGCCACAGAAATTAGCCTCGAACCCTCCCCAAATGCCATTCAAATCCCCTTCCCCCTACCCGAGCTGCTCTTCAGCTTTCTGCTCCTTGCCCCATCTGCTGCTCCGCTTTCTGTTCCCTACCCTGTGCCACCTGCCGGCTCTGCTTTCTGCACCCTGCCTGCTTGTCCTCCCGCCCTCTCGCTCCCTGATCTTCGGTGTGCCACACACACAGGCTGCCCAGGCCACTCGTGTCACGACTTGGCCACCCCCTGATAGTGCTTTGCAGCATTGCATGGGGGGAAGTAATAGTGGAGAGTCCAGAACTTGCAGCGGCCGAACACCTGTAACGGCATCTTCAGTCTGTGTTGGCTTTGGGAGAAAATAGTTGGGTTTGGGTTTTTTTAGGCCTAATTAGCAAGGTCCCTAAGCATGCAAATTGTTTCATTGAAGCTACCAGGGCTACTCCAGGTGCTCGAAGTGAGGTATGTGTTTGAGCCCCTTGCTGACTTCCCGAGCAGCTGCTCTGCAAGTTGAGTGAAAGTAAGCTCCACCAAAGCAAGAGCTTGCCGAGCGTACGGCTAGCGCGGCGGAAACCCGATGCTGGAGATCCCAAGCAGGGGCAGGGTGCCAAGGACGAAAGGAAATGTTCATATTCCCCTTGGAGGTCCGGTTGCTGGATGCACGCTTTAAGGCAGAGCCCCGCTTCGGGACGACAGGCTTTACTGTGTTTCTCTGGGTTGTGCATCGCACTGGCTATAGCTGCCGTGCAACGCTGGGGCCAGGATGACGGGTCACCCTCTTTCTTTTCCCAGCCTGGAGTTTTCTGACTTGTTTCCGTCACCTTGTTGCAGGTCTCAGCTTGATTTAAATAACACGGCTCCTAGATGAGAGTAGACGGCGCCGACATGCCAGGGCCGCCTTTCGTGATGCAATCAAAACAAATTATATTGCTGTTAGGATCGGTGGCAGGCAACCATCTGCTCATTATAGCTGTCCCCTCCGCTTGACCTTAGCTTTCTTTGAGGTGGCTTTTTCCTCGAACCCAATTACAGAGCCGGTGCAGAGGAGTCGAGCCGGGGAGGGGAGGCTTGGCCAGGGAAGCCGCAGGAGGCTTTTGCAGCCTTTTCCCCTTCAGCGTCCTTGTCTAATTCACCCCTTGCATCTCTCTCTCAGCCCTCCGTGCATCCCCTGCCTGTGGTTGTGGCTACGGAGGAGGCCGGAGCTGGCCAGTTGTCTAGTCCCTTTCAATCGCCTTTGCCGAACAAGCTGCTTATAACGAGAGAGGCAGCGCGGCGCTGATAAAGCCAGTCCTTGGCCACCGCCGTGCCATCTGTCCTTATCCTGCGGCAAACGTGCCCAGAGCCAGCATCTCCGTCACGTCGACAAAACCAGCCATGCAAAGAGCTCGTCTCTTTTGGAGACGGCCGAGGTGGCGGCCTCCGTGTTTTCCACGGGCCTTTCATTTCCGGAGCGGCTAGGTACGTGCTTTCTGTGTTTGCTTTCCCCGTGTGTAAACAGTTTGCTTTGCGGCGCACGTGGAAATGCCGTGTTGTCACACGTGATGTACGGGGTCTCGGCCAGAGCTTTCTCAATAAGCAAGGAGCAGGCCTGGGATTGCTCTACCGCCGTTTTGCTTCTCGTCGCTGCAATGAGCTTTTATGCTGTTGGTTAAAAGACGCCGTCCTGGCAGTCTTGGACACCCTGCGGTACTGCCGGAGCCGTGCTTGGACTTCTGGCTTTGTGTGAACTACGGGTGTAATATAACCCTGGCACGATCAGGGCTTAAGCCTTTTCATGGCAAGGCTTTCTCTCTGTTTTCTCAGCCCTTTCCACAACAGCGAGGCACTAAAACCCTCTACCAGAAAGGGCGTTGCAACTCTCACCAGCACCTGGAGTTATAATGGGGTTGGGGGGCTGAACCCGTCAGGATGGTGCAGCTGTGGGGTGGACGTCATTAAATCCACGCCGCTCTAAAAGCTCAGAGTAACATGGTTATTCCTTGGGGCAGAGGGAGCTAGGGATGGGAGAAATGATCACACAGTGAAAACCATGGAAAGAGGCAATTTTGCGGGGGGAAGTCTAGTTAAATAGGGTTTGGGGTTATTTCAGTTATCAATAAAGCCAAATCTCTGGGTCCCCTCAATCCCATCCCAGACAGACCGAGGGTGCGTCTACATGAGACCTTTTTCTGCAGAGAAGACTAGTTCTGCAGTAAGTGTCTTGCGTCTACATGTGCAGCCCTTAGGCTGCAGGAAACTAATTAACTCCACAGCAGGATAGTACTGGTAAATGCACGTATACCCTCCTGTGGGGTTTTGTCATGCACAGCACCGCACCGCACCGCACGTGTAGATGCTGACGGGGCGGGCTGGGGCAGGAGGCTGCTTCAGTGCGGGGCTGCCTGCCGGCTAGACCCACCCTGGAGCATCCTCATGCCCCAGCCAGCCCCTCCGCAGCACGCTGAGCCGGTTCGGAGCAGCCCTGGACTGATAGCTTGGCCCTCGGGGCTCCCTGCACCGCCCTGGCTCAATGTACTGTGGTCCAGGGCGCTTGTTTAAATGGCGTGCCCAGGAGCAGTAAACTCCAGCATCATATGCACCGGTGTTGAGTGCTGCGTGGATGCACGGGAGTTGACTGCTGCATGCTAATGGCAGATGTAGATGCACCCCCTGTGTATCTGCTGTTTTGAGAGCTCTGTTTGCTTGCAAATACTCCACAGAAATACAAACCACCAATCTGACGTGGCACCAAAATAGCCCTGAACTAAGGAGAGTTATCTGGTGCTGGAACTCCTTCTGGAAAGGGAAAAGAGAGTTGTGGGTTATGAGTTAAGTAGCTTGCATCTCCTTGCTCCTCCTTATAGTACTGGTATACAATTCATGGCATTTCTGAGAAGACTCTTGCTTTCCCATGTTCGTGCGAGGAGGGGAGTCTCTGCCTGGGCGGCACTTGATGTTCATAGTCTTGCGTGCGATTCTTGCCCTCTGGCGATTGCTGCGGTGGTTTGGGTGCAGCTGCTGCGGCCCCAGTAATTTCCATCTGCCGGTGAAATGCAGAGAGGCAGAGGCGCTTGGCCCTTCCTCTCTCCACCCACAAGCCCTTGGTCACACAGGAATGCTCTGGGAGCTTATGTGATATCGTTTGCCCATCGCGACCCCAAACCCTTTTCAGTCACTGCTTTCTGAGACAGTCATGCGCTCTGTCGACCAGGCCTGTGTGCCTCATTCCTGGATGCATCTCCTTGCCTGGAGCTGTAAGAAAACCCACTATTGTTTTGTACTTTCAGCTAAACGCAGACATCTGCTTTCCTTGAAACTTTTTGTCCCTTGCCTGGATATTTCTGGCTTTTGGATAAAAGCGGTAACTGTTTTTCCCCCTGTTGCATTTTTAATTTTCATCCTCGCTCCTCCAGGGACCTGCGTGCAAGGGGATGGGTGGGGTGGGACGTGGGGTTGTAACCACAGCACGCATCCCACGGCAGATGTGCAAGGACAGAAGCGCTGGGGGGAGGATAATGTGGCTGGTCTCGTTTGCGTTCACAATATCGGTACAAGCGTGTGCACCAGGAGACGTGCGCACACTTGTTGTTGAGCGGTCACGGCAGGTCTCTGCTCCAGGTAGCCCGAGGAGGCTCTTTGGGAATAGTGCATGTCTGAGATGCTGAAGAGCTCGTCGTTGCCAAAGGCTGCCCTTGCGCTACACATCTTTCCGAAGAAGACTTATCCATAGCCGATAGTGCGTGCGGCTGTCTGCGTGACGGCACGCCTGAACGGTCAGCTGGCTGTCGTGGATCTGAAGCAGACAGACCGTCGAAGGCTTCCTTTGGGCTGCCGAGCGGTCCCGGCCCTGGACGCGGTCATTCTGGCCCAGGAGTGGAGCATCGCGATGCAAACTTCAGCGCTACCCTGGCCGGAGCTTCTGGTTCTTAACTCTTAACTTCTAGCAGTCAAAAGGGAAATCTTCATTGAATCAGGAGTGATACCAGGAAGGAGTGGGCTTCGTCTCTTTGTCCAGAGAGCTTTTTCGGTGACCATGTGTTAGGCCAGAAGGACACATGAGCGCGAGCTCTTTGCCTTCCTGATGAGAGGAGCATAAGGCTTGGCTGCCGGGTGTAGTACGAAAATAGCATTTTGTCCTAATAAGCAGAATGCTCCACAAATCTGCAGATTTTCCATGGTTTTTTGTTTTTGTTTTTTCATGCTCCCTTTCCCCCACGTTCTGGAGGCTAAATCCTCTTTCTGCAGGTTGGAGGAGAGGCAAAGATGAGCCGGGGCGTGCTGCAGAGTGGACTGGTAAATGGGCTCTCTCTGTGCTGTGCGTGCAGCCAGAGACTCCTCCGGCTCTTGCTAGTCGACTGTTTCACCAGAGCTTTGCTTCCATCCACACCAGACACTCCTCCTTCAGAGACGAGTTCTGGCTACGGCCAGGTGCTCATCTGGCCTTTCAGGGCGCGGACGCTGGGTTTGCTCCAGGGAACAAGTGCAATGGGAAATGCAACCCCAGAGGGGAGCGTGTGCATGTGGATAGTCCTTTAAAACTAATAAAAGGAAGATCTTTTGCATGCAGCGTGTCATGAAAGTGTGGAACTCACTGCCGCAAGATGTGGCAGGAGCTGAGTTTAGCCCGGTTTAAAAAAGGGCTGGACACATCCTAGGAGGAAAGGGGCATCAGTAGCTATTGAGCGCCTGGAGTGAGGGGCACGGCCTCTGCATGAGACCTTCCTAGACCTGAAATGCTGGAGGCTGCGAGTGAAAGAGGGAGACAAACCCTGGTCAGACCCAGTTCATTCTCCCTTTCAGCCTCCACCCTCTGCCCCAGGGGCGATGCAGAGACTGGGCAAGGTGGCCCCCGGTCTGACCCAGTAAGTGGCGGTCCACCCCTGCCCTCCATTTAGGACCTGTCCTGGGCCGCCAGTAATGTCACGTGCCTTTTTGATTGGAGGCGAATCAGCAGGGTGCAGCCGAGGAGGAGGGAAGGGTCCTTTATCGGAGGAAATCGTTCGCCGCAGGGTAAGTACCGGCTCTGCCCCAGCGCACGTTCGAAATGCTGAGTGAAGCACGGCGCAGGGATGGAGTCACCGTAGAGGTCTTGCAAACAGATGCTTTCCCAAGTTCCTCATAAAATAAATGATTTGGACCAAGTCCTCGCCCTGATTGCAGCAGAGGAGAGGTCAGTGCAGCTGCTTTCATCACGTGTGTGAGCTTCAGTGAAGTTGGCTCTTCCCCAGCTGGAGGTCTCTGTGTCCAGGTGTTTCCTTCCTTGCCCTTCCTCGCGTCTCCGGCTGCTCACCTGAGCAGCTGCTTCGCTGGTTTTTATTCTTTCCTTCTTCTGTCCTGAATTGAGCTGGAAAAGCTGCTTTCCCTTTAGACTACATCGCCTGTGCCTCCGGAAGACCTGCCGTCTGCGAGCGTCAAGGCTTCCTGACACTTGGTAAAGTCAGTCCTATGGTATTGCAGCGAGGTCACTGGGTATGGCCTCGTTCATCGCACAGCAAATTAGGAGCCGCCCTGCTGCGTGCTGCCACGCGTCTTGCATCATGCACGTTGCACCCCGCTCCACTCCCGGGGTCGCCCGTCCTCCGTAACGTTGCTCCCTCTCCTCTCCGCCGCACAAGTTAAGCTTACTGGCCATGCACCGCGATAATGCTACGCTGCCAGTGCATTGGGACATATTCCACCCACCCATAGCTCAGCTTCCCTCAACACGTCCAATATGGTCTGGCCTTTCAAAACTCCTCGACTCTTCCTTACTTACTCAATGGCACAAAGAACGGGCAGCACAAGCACCAGTTGGTCGCCGCATCCTCTCTGACCCATCAGGATTTCACTGGCCATGCCGTTATTGGGCACATCTCATGGATTTGATAGACATTAGGGCTGGAGAGATCATCGGTCCAGCCCCAACCGGTTTTGAACTGGACAGGGTCACTGCCTCAAACCTGTACGAATGGGGCCTTCACAATGGACAAGTTCAAACCATGTCCCACGTTGTTGACTCTTGTCCACTTACTGCGCGACCTGGTGGCCTTCAGGCTCTTCGTGCTGGTGATGCCGTGGCCTTAAGATGGCTGGAACAACATGCCGAAACAGCCTACACTAAATAAAATAAATAAGCAGAATATTACCTTGTTAATGGTAGGAAGACTGAACTACACCGAGGCCGTGTTAGATATTAGGAAAAACTTTCTCACCAGTAGTGTGGTGAAGTACTGGAACGGGTCATCCAGAGGGGTGGTGCAGTCTCCATCCTTGGAGGTTTTGAAGACCCAGCTGGACAAAGCCTTGGCCGGGATGATGGAGTTGGGGCTGGTCCTGCTTGGAGCCGGGGTTGGACTAGATGTGACCTCCTTCCACCCTCATTTTTTGATTTTACGATTTTAATGATTTATTGTTTTGCCCAAAGTTTTAGTCCTTTGCATGCAATGCTTGTAGCATCCAAGAAAGTGTTCTCCTCCCCTTTGGTTTGCTGCTGTTTTTGCAGCACCTCTGCTCTGTTGTTATCCTGGTGAAGTCTGAAACGTCTTTGGATGTTTATACACGAGCTCCAGGAGTGGGGGAGTGCTTTAATTAGAGCGGCTCCAAGAGCCTGGAGCATCTTGTGTATCAGTGTTCCTGCAATTAAAAATAGTGTTGGGGGCGCTTGTTGAACGAGCTTTAGATAAGGTGCCCCCACCTTCACTTTTAAGTGTGGGGACGCTGAGACGCGGGGGGCTGCTGGAGTGCGGTAATTATCACGCTTCAGCAAACTCGATGAATAGAGTCCGCTCCGATGTGTTGTAATCACAGCGCATCAGAGCAGCCTCCGTGCTCATGTATAGGCAGCCTTTGTTTTTGGGGGTCTGCCATAGCAATCAATTTGCGCCTGGAGTAATGATGGATTTGCTGTCCTCGCTCACTGTGTATCGGCAGCATCCAGAACCTGGCTTCTAATCTTCATGCAAACCATTGCAACCCCTCTCAAAATAACTTGCATCAAGACCTATGTTGTAAATCCGAAAGATGTTTCCGTGCAGCGTGTGTCAACCCCGCCGCTGTCTAGACGGGTTGCCCATGTCCCTTCTGCGCTAGCTCATTATTTATTTATAGTTATTTATTATAATAAATGTGATTGCCTGCAGTAAGATGTTAACTTCACTGAGTCATCTTTCAGCTCACTCGGCGGGCAAGGCTGCGGTGCTGGGGAATTGCAGACTAAATCGAGCACCCACAACGCGGCACGTGAGCAGTCTGTTCCTTTCTTCCCTGTTTGTGTGCAATTCCTCTTAATCATTGCGACCCACCGGTTCCCGTGTGCATCTGGAAAGGTCCCTTCGAGCTTCTCCGTTGTACTTAGCCTTGCAGAACGTCTCTGTGGTTTCCGAGCGGCAGAGTCCAAGGTGGAGGCAGGGAAGGAAATCGTGCCCCCGTTGGAAGAAACTTCAGATCTTTTGCTGACTTTGCTAGGGCTGAGATTTTGCCCTGAGACGTGTGAACCTAGGAGGAGTTAACTTTGCAAATGAACAGGATTGCTCTCTTCCAGTACAGCAGGAGAAGACAGTCCCAGGCCCTCTGTTCCCTGGCACTTCACCCCCAAAGCGCTCCTAGTCTCTTCTCTTGCTACCGCTGCTGCCAGGACTATACTGTGCGTTAGGGTTAGGGTTAGGGCTCTGCCTTCCCAGGTCTCTCTCTTTCTCTGGCACAGCTCGTCACAAAATTCGCCAGTTCTGCATGCTTCTTGCGTCTTTGTTTTGGGCAGTGACATATGCCTGTATTTTGGGTGGAGCATCCTGTTCTGCCGGCTGTCTGATTGCTCTGTCGTCTTGCATATCCCAGATAAAAGGTGACTGCTCTATACCCATCTGTATCGACCCGGTTTAACCCGGAGCAGAATAGCAGCGGGGATTTTTAGACAGAAGACAACCCTGCCAAGCAACAGTGAAGTGCTTGGCAAATGCTGCATTTCATATGCATTTCCGGTGACAGAGCTGTAGATCACAGGTCTGCTTTATTTAGTTTTGCCTCGATTGATCTGATGAGAACATATGGCCAAAATAGTGGAGTTTTGCTAGACGGATGTTTCTTTTTTCCTACAGAACTTAATTTTGCTAAGGTGTAAGAGAACATTAAGCGTGGCATTTTATGAAATTACGAAGTTGGTTTTTCCCTGTAGCATTTGATAAAATGTATGAAGTCCAGAAGGAGTGCATGATTCACTTTTCAACTGTCAGCTGCGGTGGAAAAATGAGGTGGGGCTGGATTCGTGATTTGAAAATCTGTTCATCAGTGTTGGAACCTGTCAAAACAATAATTTCATCTTGTTAATTTTAGTGAGTTATTGAGTCGAAAGTAAATGATAAAGATTTGGTGGCAGAATAGCAAAACAATGTTTTACAAGCAGTGCTTTTTTAAGCTTGGGGGTTTTTTTTTTCCTTTTTCCAAAAGAGACTTTATGAAAACTTCCTGCTGTTGTAAAGTTAGCATGATCTTGCTTCATAAAGCCTGCCTAATTACAGAATTAGAGACTTCATCATGGACCGGCTAACTCCTGTTTTCAGATTTAGACTTAAAATAACTTCCTAGTTGCAAGTAAACCTCCTCGCTTTCATTTCACTGCGCACCGCTGACCTCATCTCGTAATTATTGCGTGTTCTATATTTTTCTCACCAACATTAATAAGTTAGTATTATAGGTTTTAGCAGACCACAGATAATTAAGAGGTACTTCAAGTGTATTGGTAAAAAAGAAAAAAAAATCCAAGGCGTTGAACCCAGTGGGGTGATGGAAGTATCCAACTTTTATCTTGCAAAAGAGATTAGTGATGTGATTTAACAAATATGGATGAGCTGAAAGCTGTGCATGAAGCCTCTTGGGGTTTATTTGTCTATCATTTGCATAAAATTACCTGTCTGCAGTGGGAGGAAAAACCTTTAACCTCTTCTGTGAAGAGCTACAAGTGGTAGGTTGAAGGTAGATTGAAAAGCTGCTTGGGCTCTGGATAGGAGAAGGACCCTTCTGCGTGGATAGGAGTATGTAGCAAGACTGCATTGGCCAAAGCCAAAGAAAAGGATGCTTAAGTAAGCGAGCTGTGAAATAGTGGGAGCCTGAGCAGGGTTTTAGCTGTGCGGGTGGATAGGAAAGATCCTAGCTTTGTGATGGAGAATCAATCGGCAATATGTAGTCATAGCTGGGAAGGGACTTTGTCCAGGTTGTAGACCTGAGCAAGAGGTAGGAGGGTTGATGTGTCAAGAAAGGCGGTGTTGGAAAGCAAGGGTCGGGGCTTCATTTCAGCCATATTGAGGTGCAGCCGATGGCTTGACATCCCAAGGAGATGCTGAAGAAAGAGGCTGTGGGTTTTAGAAAAGCAGACGATGTTTTCTTTTCATTCTTAAAATTGCATAACTTCTACCAAAACTGTCCTATGGCTGCTATGGCTCACCTGACGGTCCAACAGACGCATCATTGCCGTTACATTATGCACGTTCCCATCCTTGTGTCCATATCACATTATACCCCGCATGTCCACCACCATCTCCGTCACCCTTGCCCGTCAGACGCATGCAACCTTCTGCTACGCTCGAAGCTTACTCTGATTCAGCCTGTAGACACGTGCTCGGTCTGTCGTTTTGTAGCTGTCGGAGGATCCGGTGGAGAAGAGGGTGGAAAAGCAATGTGTATGGGGCAAGGCGGGAAGAAGGCAAGCCGAGGACATAGGGAAGGGACTCTGGACATAGTGACCACCCTGCCCTTAGGTCTCAGTCCCATATTATCCCAAACCCTGTGCACATGCTGGAGGGAAGAGTGGAGAGGTACAAAGAGAACAGGACAGGTTACCCAGGGACGTGGTGGACTCTCCATCCTTGGAGGTTTTGAAGACCCGAGTAGACCAACCTTTGGCCGGGATGATGCAGTTGGGACTGGTTCTGCTTGGAGCAGGGGGTTGCACTAGATGTGATGTCCTGGGGTCTCTTCCCACCCTCATTTTCTATAATTCTGTGAGTCATTGAAGTTGAGGGATCCCAGATCTTCAGAAGAGCTCGTTCGAAGATGCTGATCCGTCAAGGAGGATGAGGATGGAGTCCTGCATAAAAGGAGACATCGTCACTGGAAACTGGTGGGAGAAGTTGGAGTCGAGTTCAAGGGAGAGAAGCCAAATCAGCGGGGTCTGAGACGAAGCCCCAGACAGCAACGTGCAAGCGGTGTTCGAGGACCGAAGAGATGAGGCTGCTGTTAGAGAAGGAGGTGGGTTCAAGGCTGGCTTTGGAGACGTTGCATCGTGTTTATAATGCGAGGGGAAAGAGCCAGAGGAGAGCGAGCGAAGGGTAGAGGGTATATTGAACCAGAGGCCTCTGCATCTGCTGTCGGTGGGTTTTTTCCCCCCTCTTTAAATGATTTTGCATTTCTAATGAGAGAGCTCAAAAATTAATATGCTGTGTTGCCTAAAGGAATAAAAACACAAATCTGTTGTGTTTTTTTCTCCTGTCAAGAGTCGCTGTGAGGAACTTATTGCAGAAGCCTGAAAGCAAAGTGTGTGCTAAACAGTGAGGATATTTTTGTCTCTCTAGCTTTCCTTTGCCCTGCCCCCTGCTGACTTTCTGCATTTTAATGTGCCCTTAAAAGAGGAAGAATAAGACAATCAATTTGTTTCCCTGTTATCTAGTAACTAATCTCTGTTTTTGGTAGCTGTGGCTGCATCCAGGTTGGGTAGCTAATAAGAACAGCAATATTCATCTGAGAAAAATACAGTGAGATAGTGAAATGCATGCTTTCTGAATTAGAGCAGGCTTCTTTTCCTGGCATTTGGGCTTCATGACTTTCCCTAGCTGAACATCACTCATCCCGGAGAGGTGATGGATGTGTCCAAACCCCGACGCACCGAGCAGCGTATCCGGCAAGAC
>NW_005842646.1:11775-16314 GCF_000455745.1 Alligator sinensis | reverse complement strand
GTGTGCTGCTGCCACGTCTTTGCCTCGGTGGGTGAGAGACTGAGACCGGTGGCTCCGCTCGTCTGAATAACTCATTTTGAAATCTGCCCGTGAACTCTGACACAGAAGAGCTTTCTTTATCCCTTTCGCTCGTCGTCAGCCTGTGGGACATGTCCGGGAAAACGACACTTGGCAGCATTCGGGATGTGTGCGGCACATCAAAGAGACATGCTCTGGAGATGGATAGCCCTCCTTGGGTACTCTGGGCACCCACTGAGTCATGCATATACTTCCCCTGCCTTGCACTGCTTTTTTTTCCCCCTTTTCTCTTTTGGCTCATGGTCAGACCAGAAGCTGGTAGCCAGTGTCCACTTTTCTAGGGAACATCACTTTTCAAGGTGTCCTGGAAGAATACGATACAGGTATCCAAACTGCAGTAGCACAGGATGGAGCAAAGAAAGGGTGACTTTATTAATTATTCCACTCAACAGCGTTAACCTTTAATTCATGTTTAAAAAAAAAAAAAAAAGTGCATGTGAATAAAAATATTACTTAGCTTTGTGTTTGTCCTCAGGCTGGTAGTGTGACATGGTGACATCTTGCAGTCGGGGCTAATTCAAGAGAAGGTGCGAGCAACGACGAGGAAGCATTTTGACTCCCATTAGCTCAGTGAGAAGCTGGAGGGAGGGTTGGCAGACAGATGCAGCGGGGAGCGAGCCAATGGCACCGCTCCTCAGATTCGGGGTCGTATTTTTGATAGTCAGCTGCCCTATGCAAACACTTAAGGCATGTTCCTGCTTTCCTGGATGCCAGCAACTGCTTTTTCAGCATACTCATTAGGTGCTAATATTTTTTTTGCGCCGGTCTAATGCCTAATTGGTTCTTCAGTACTGTTGCTGCAGCTTCCTTTTCCCTCTGCTGCTTATTTCTGCTCTCTCTATACTTTATGCCCCAGGTTTCTTGCTCCTGGGCTGCCCGTGTGCATGTTGCAGGAGGTTATATTTGAGCGGCTCTAACGCCGGGGTGGGCGCCACCGTCCTGGGTCCGAGCGCGGCAGCTCGGCAGCCGCACTGACAGGCAGCGGCAATGAAGACGTCTCGAGCACTTTCTCTCCTCCGACCTCCTCCCTCGCTCTGTAATGAGGCTTATGGAGCAGAACACGCGAGCTCAATGCTTGAGGAGCTGCGAGCTCGCTGCAGAGGCCGGCCAGGCTCTTCTGGAGAAGCTGCGGTGCTGGGCTGGCAGGATGCGTGCGGATCCTTTGGAAGAGAAGCATCGAGCATAACAATTGCCATTGACTGTGTGGTCATGGGTTGCCCGGGGGTCGGTCTGGTCCGGTGTCCTGGCACACGGGCAAAGAGCGGATGCCGGAAGGGAGAGTGAAAAGGGTTGTTTTTTTCCCCACCCTCTTCCTCTCCCACTTGCATTTACGGTGGAGGAAGTTGTGATTTGGAGGCTGTATCCCTCAATAGCTCCCAATGCCCCTTTTCTCCAAGGAGAAGCAGAGATCCCTCACCTGAAAGACCTGTCTGCTCTGAACGCACGCGGCGGCCAGGATGCCGTCCAGCTGCGTGGCCCCATCCAAGGCTGCTTGCACCGATGCTTTAAGCAGAGAGAGAGAGACCGAGCTGGTTTGACTCTCTGAGGGGTGAAATCTCTCTTTTTTTCACAGTAGAAAGTGCAGCTAGCTGCATGCATGACGGTGGCTGGCTTGGCACACGTATGGATGGCCGGGGCCAGTTCAGGCCAACCTGTGCACCTAGGTGAAGTCCTTGGCGCCTCCAGGGCTTCATCACTGCCTCCAAGAAAGCATTATGCTCTTTCCTAGGGAAGGCAGAGGGCTCTCAGCCGACCCTGCAAGGTGCTGTGATGGGGCTGTGCCTTATTAGCTCTCCGTACCGCCGTGTGAATGAACCCGTCTGTCGTAGCCCACGGCTTACAGGCTTTATTTTGGGGAGAGGGCAGTTGTGAGTGACCAAGCGGGGACGAATCCAGCTGTGCGTGCGCTTGTCCACTGGACCTTTTCCTGGCATCAGCCGGCTTTTTGCATCGTCTGTTTGGAGCAGATTTGTTGCTAAGCTCCCCTAGCCAGCCGTTTCTATCCTTGGGGGAAGAGTGCTGGAAGGCCGGTTTATTTGGGGGTATTGACTACTTGTGCATGTTTAAAATGGCTTTCATTTGAAGTTGGGAGCCTGGACTTGCAAGCCTGGATTATTGCCTGGCCTTCTGCTAGGGATGAACGGACCAGGCGTGTTTGGCCGTGAAAATGGGAACATTAAGCCTTGGTGCCAGGGCAGTTTTGTAGATGTTCTCCAAGCTGTGCGCCCCGTTTCGTGGCGTGTGAGGTTGGTTTTGCTTGTGTATTCGGAGATCGCACCATATTCTGCTTGCGTGCTGCGCGCGGCCAAGGGCTCAGGAGGCTTTAACCGTGTCACTAAATTGGGGGAGAGTTTGTTCCTTAAAAGGAAGGTTAATAGGGGCATTGTGTACGTGGGAAGAAAAGCAGACCCGCTCAGGATGAGAAGAAACCTTCCTGGCCTGATGCTAATCCTCGCCTGGGTCTCTCTCAGCAGACTGCAGCGTTCGCCTGCTTTCAGAGCTTCAGCTACACTGAATATAGGTAAAGGAATAAAAAAAAAAAAAGGAAAATAAGCAAAGTTGGGCTTCCACTGAGACACCAGTTTATTGTGTTGGGATTTTGTAGTTTGTCTTCATTATCATCTCATAGCCGTACCCTTATTGCGGGGTGAGATTAAAGCCGTCGCTTTCATCAAACCACATTTCCTGTGCGTTATCTAGCAATTAAATAGGGTTTCTTTCGGGTTCTTACACGCTCGAGTTGCAAATGATGTCAAGAGCGCGTGCAGCATAGCATGCTTTCTGATACGGTTGCCTGCAGAACCACGTGGGAAGGACCATGCGGTGATGACGGCCCCAGCGACGAGCTACCTATTAACCCCCCTCTGCATCCTAAATCCACAAACCGTCTTCTGAACAAAGAAATTAACCTGCTAGGGAAATACGTCCTGCTCTCTCCCTCCCTGCTGCAAACGTAAACCCAGGAGTTATCTGGGCTTAACCTACTCACGATGCTTGTAGGAGAAAGGAGCTTTGCACCCACAGTGGGAGAGATTCAGGCAGCTTTTCCAGCCCTAAATAAATCATGCCCGTCATGTCTGCGTGCAGCAGGTCTGAATAGCAGGGCCCTGAGCCTGTTGGGAAGGGAGATCGCCAGCTGTTCAAGGAACGGGGCCAGATGTGTCTGGACTGTCTGCCTCCTCTCCAGGTCTCTGGTGCCGCCAGATGCCCGGCCCCGTGGGGCATTGCATGGGCTGTCTGCTCTCTAACCTGGCACTGGGTGGCAATCCCCAGGTCATCGCAGCCTCTGAGGCTGCCGAGGGTTGCGTTCCCTTTGCCACGCAGCATTTCTGCAGGAGAAACGCATGGAGGAGAACGTGACCCTTTGACAGGGCACGTGCCTGTCGGACCACGACTTGGAGACGGGGGTCTGAGGCTAGAGGGACTGCTGGTCTTAGCCCGAGGTAGCCGCTCTTTCATCAAACTCGGTATTCATCCTGATGCTTTTATGTCCCAGCCCCGGGGCTCAGGCCAGCACCCTGGCCCGTGGGACATCTTGCTGTATTGACTGAGAGAGCTGCAGCAGTAGTGGCGACCGTCTGCAAATCCGAGTGCCCCGTGTTAAGTTAGATATTCGGAGAAACTTTCTCACTAGGAGGGTCGTAAAGAAGCTACCTGGAGAGGTGGCGCGGTCTCCATCCTTGGAGGTGTTTAAGACCCAACTCAACAAAGCCTTTTGTGGGATGTTGCATGAGGCTGGTCCTGCTTGGAGCAGAGGTTGGACTCGATGGGACCTGAGGTCTCTTCCAACCTGAATTTTCTATGATCCTATGAACAACCGGTTGTTGAGAAGGTCACCCCAGGGACCATGGTCTGAGTAAACGCGCAGAAGGGTTGAGGTTGCAATAAACCCATTGCATGGTTTCAGACATGGAGGCTCTGTCTGGAGCGGTGGAGCTCGGGTGCCGCCGTCGCTATTCCTGAGCGGTGGAAAATAGCCGTGTGGCTGGGAGCTTTTTGCCACATTTAGTGGTCTTATATATGGATTAGCAAAGGCAGCGCAGACAGGGACGGCAGTGGGAGGCTCGCAGAGTGCATGTCACGCCTTCAGGGACCTCATATAACCTGTTTTATTAACTCGAAGAAAAATCCCCCCCACCACCCAGCTCTTGCTGAGGAGGGCATCTTTGTGGCTTCTCCTTCCCTGGTGCAAGGATGGTAAATCACCACTTTGTCCTACCGCGGCGCAGGGTGTAGGGACAGCATAAAAAATTGTCGGCTAAATACGGGTAAGAGGTTTAAGCACATCTAATTTATGGCAGAACGCTCACCAGGGAATATGCTCACCAAGGTCTGAGTCCCACCGTGTCTTTTCCTGTTGAATGAATGGATTAATGATGGCAAATGCTGCTGTGTAAGGAGATGTCAGAGGCTCTGCGCATGGGTAATGGGAGCAAATATTTCAAGTGGAAAAAGCCACCA
>NW_005842646.1:0-11744 GCF_000455745.1 Alligator sinensis | reverse complement strand
CCTAGCATGAATAGGAGGGGATTTGGGGGGGAGGGTTTTTGTTTTTTTTTCCCCTGGATAGTTTTTGGAAAATATTTAATTAGAGCTTCTAATGAGAAGCCATTATAGCTGCAAACAGAGTTGTTATCACCCTCTCAGCTGTTAACATTTTCAGGGCGGTTGCTCACAAACTGTTCAGCAATTAGGGCCCAATTCATTGCGAAGGCAGGGGATGTGGCAACGGTAATCGGGCTGCGGAGAGCACGTTCGACCAAGACACGTTTGCACGGCTGCTGTCCTCGCTGAGGCAGAGAAGTGTGCGCTGGGCGTGGAAAGCCGCGGCAGCGGGACGGGCACGTGGCGTTCGCTCCGCCTGTTTTAGGCGACAGATTTCGATCGTGCAAGGGGCATCGTTTCCCCGGGCAATCGCAGGGCGAGCTTGTTACTCCGAATCAGAAATGTCAGATGACTTCACAGGCCTATTTTAGGTGCACAAATCAAAGGCTGAGCTCCCGGCAGCCGGCTGGTGCGGCATTTTAGAAGTTTTAATTTAATTTCCCCTTCCAGCCCAGTCCATTGTCATAGTGGTACCTTATCAAAGCCCTATAGGAAAGTTTAACTCCAAATAAGGGGCAATACAATTTACATCCGTTTCCTCATTAGAAAGCAACACTTTTTAAGCCAGCTTGACTCAAATTATTTCCTGTTAAGAGCATGTCCTAATATTAACAGTGTGGATTTGTTCTAACTAGGGCTACGGTAGCCGTGATGCACTATTTTTTTTTTTAAGCACTGACTAATAAGGTGAAAACTGCATTCTCCTCTGAGACCTTTTAAAAATCTGTCCGGCTGATTTATTTAACAGCCCTTGATAGTCTCACGCGGTCAAGAGGAGGCATCAGGTAATCATTCAGTCTACAGGAGATTATTACCCGACTCTGGCACCGACCGGTTTTCCTCTTTTATAACTCGCGTGAGCCACCTGAACGAAGGGCAACACGAAGATTTCGGGGATTTGCAGTGCGGGACGTGCCGCGTTAGGAGAAACGTTCTCGTTGTGTCTGTAGGGCGCTGAGAGCGGAGATGAAGGGCGGTTAAAATGGCAAGTTGTGGTTTGCTTTTCAAAGCGTCGGGATTCGGGTGTATGTATTGCCATGTGCCATCGGTGGTGGTTTTCGTTAGCCCTAGTGCTTTGTTTTTCCAAGTTGCATCTCTTTGGGGGGCTAAATCCCCAAAATATGATTTAAAAAAAATTTTTTTTTCAAGCTGTCGTGGGGAAGAGAGCGAACTGGGCAATACACTCCAGCTGATTTGGTGGTCAAGCAGGAGGACGAGTCTTTTCCTATATCCTCTCTGAAAACACTTGCCTGTTGCAGGGTGAAAGGTCCGAGCCGCTCTCCACCTTCCCTCCTCCCGCAGCTGAGGCGAACGTATTACTAGTACTGAAATTACAACGTTAGCCAAGTGCATTGAGGCAAGTTTTTGCTCCCAGGCTATTAAAGGCACCGGGTCAGCTGCTGGGGGATGGCTGTGGAGGTGGGAGCCCAGACATGCGCGCTGGCACTGGCCGTGGTTGTCTTGCTTTCATATGAGCTGCCTTGGGTAGGTTGGCCTAGTGGATGTTGCACTAGCTTAGGACTCAACCGCCAGGCCCCAGCCCCGCGGTGTGTAGGGCAGGGGGTGGGTGTGTTTGGCAGGTGCGTCTACATGTTCATTAATGCACCTTAATGAATGTGCATTTAGTTTAGGACCTCTAATGAGAGGTACTAACTGGATGTGCAGTAACTAGTTGGTGCAAAGTAGCACTGGCGCACATTTTTTGTTGTGACGCTTACTGCTCATTAGCCTAATAACACGGCGCAGAAGGCTACCGGCACAGTTAATAACTGCTATGCTACTGCACCGTATTCTTCGGCTAATACGCAGTAAACATCTCGTGTAGACATGTCCACTGTCACTTAGTGCAACTAGATGCAGATTATAACTAGAAGGGGGGAAATGTGCATCATCTCCTTTCCAACACACCTTTAATTGGGCACAATGAAGCTATTACTTAAGCAATAAATCTTGCAAGACTGGGCCCTTTCCTTCAGTGCATGGTAACTGTGCAAAGATACTGCAGGATTTAAGATTGAAGTGGGGAGGTCAGTCATCAAGGGGGTCCACCTTTGGTCTCTGTAATGACTGCTCAATAAGGTATAAATTAGAGCGAAGCAAAAATCCACGAAGGGGCTCCAGCGTTGCTGCGGAGGTTGTGTGTCAGGGTAAACAACAGCGAGCGCTCCACCTGGTTCTTGTAGCGTGGCTTCCCGACTCCAAAACTATCGATCGGGCGGGCAGGCGGTCCCACCTGGAACCGAACCATAGCGATGGCAAGACTCTGCATTCGATTTCTGTTGCTGCAAGACAGGCCTGTCAGTGCAGTTCAGTTCCAGACGGCACCGCTGAATCGATACCTGTAGTTGGAAACATCTGTCCCGGGAGTAGTCGGAGCATTTGTTTCTATTCAGTTGCAGTGATATCGAGAAGAATAAATATTACGGGGGTGCGGGAAGATCTCGTTCAAGCTCTTTCTCCTGTTGGTTTTGTGCTATCGCTTTCTCGCACTTGCTGTTGACACGGTGCAAGAACCTCTTCTTTGAATCACGTTGTTTGATGTCATTCGTTAGTTTTTTGGTTTTTTTAATTTGTGTTGATGTATATGGAGCTGAATGATTTAATCAAAATGAAGCACTAACACTTTAAATTGCTTTCCCCTTGTATTGTGAAACTCTTTGTAGTTACGTTGCTTGTTTGCATGGAATATTTTTTCCCTCTTCCTTCTTTTTTCAAAGAACATACCTATTCGCCAAGATTGTCTTATCTCTGTTTGGGGCGGGTGACTGAAGGAAGCTCTTAATTTCTATTCAGGGATGCAGCATTTGCTTAAATCAGTGAGTTTAAGGACTCTGGATCCGGATTTCCTGTTGTTGGTAGTAACTTCCTGTTTGTAGGAAGTCAGGACTGCTTGTAGGAAGTTTGTAGGCAGTCAGGACAGGGCAAACAAAGCCCTGTCCCGACTGCTAGGAGGATGGTACATTTACCGGGATGCACATCAGTTCCTTTGTAAAACAATTATATTTTTTAAAATCCTCCTCTTTCATCGGTAGTGTCACAAGCATTAATTTGGAGAACATCGGCCAGGAGGGCTGGCTTAGCTGAAACCATCCCAGGTCGCGGGTGAATTGGTGTGTTTAATGCCTCCTGTGGTATTGTGAAACTAGGCTTTTCTGAAAGAGCTCCATTTACTCGGGGGCAGGGAAAACATCTTCATTATGACCATAAAATGCTTGGCACTTTTTTCTTTTTTTGACTCTCTTGCCTCATTTCAGTACAGATATACAGCTACGATGATGGAGATTGATATATAGAGATATAGATAGATATACATACATATTTTTAATTAGACATACAATTTTATATAATATATTCTTATTATAGATATAAAAATGTTTACAGTATTTTCTTCCCATATACTTATATATACCCAACTACTTTACAGTATTTTCTTCCCATTTCTCTCTACGTTTTTCCACATACCACGTTTCCCACATACCACGGCGGTCTTAGTCTTAGCAAGTTTCAAAGACACGATTGCCCTTGGCTGGTTGGGAAGACTGCTCTTTATATGGAGCCAAAGGCTTAGTTTCTATTGCTGCTGTGAAGGCTATGAAAGACAAAGCTGTCTGGCGAAGGGCAGCTTACCCTTGGTTGCGTCTAAGTTAGAAGATGGTTTTTATTCGTTCGATGGTACTACATGCTCGGGTTGGAGATCAGCAAAGGGGCCGGAGTTATCTATTATGACAGTGGTGGAAGAAAATACCCATTTCTTCTGCCTAGTTTTCCTTGTAAATAAGCTTCCCAGGGAGGTGGTCCTCGCCCCTACCTTGGGCAAGTTCAAGAGGAGGTTGGACGATCACCTGTCTGGGGTCTTGTGAACACAGCATTCATTCCTGCCTGTGGCAGGGGTCAGGCTAGATGATCTGTTCAGGTCCCTCCCAACCCTAGCTGCTATGAACTATGAGCTTTTAATTGGGTCATTTAGGAATTCATAGAGCCATAGAAAATGAGGGTTGAAGGGAGCTCAGGAGGTCCCATCTAGTCCAACCCCTGCTCCAAGCAGGACCAGCCCCAACTCCATCATCCCAGACATGGCTTTGTCTACCCGGGGCTTCAAAACCTCCAAGGATGCAGAGTCCACCACCTCTCTAGGTAAAATTGTCATTTTCTAAGACCTCATTTTGAGAACAGTCCCCGTTACTCTTTTACAAGTGCAGATCCTTCCCCCTTCTCGTTCCTGAGAGCCTGCAAGTGTGTTTAATGGGGAAAAAATGTCAAGCAGCTTCAGAGCTGGTTTTTTCTTGATTTTTTTTTTTTTTTTCCTTGCACCCCCACCTCTGCTGAGAGCTCACCTGATGCTTGCGCTGGCTGGTGAGCTTTTGTGCTGTTGAATACAAACTAAGCTCGAGTTCGACTTTTTAAACAAGGGAGTTTGGAGGAGGCTCTTTGTGGATGGGCTCGAACGCGCGGCAGCTACTCATCCAAGTCAGCTACTTGAGAAGCGCGTGTCCTGTCTGGAGCGGAGGGGCTGGGGTGGCAATCAGCATACCGGCACCGTGTTTCGTGTAATTGCTCTACAATTATGTTCGCTAAACTACGCATGCAAGACAAGCGGTTTTACATTTAATATATATTTTCAACCAGGATGGCCTTTGAGAGACATAAGTGACACAAGGTGAACAAACTGCTTATTAAGGTAAGACAATGAAGGCCCAATTTTAAAAGGTTAAGATGTACTAGAAAGTATCAGTGCATCCTCAAAGTCATCAATGCTACACAGAAGGCACAGTATGTGGTATTTTGAAAGGCCACAGTAACCTTTTCAAGCGTGAAGCATGCTAAAAGGAATATATTTCCTTACTGTTCTGAAAAGAAAAATCAGTTTTAAAAAGCCTTACATGTTGTTTTTTTTTCCCTTTTCTTATTATTTGCTTTAAAAATTATCCTCTCTTTGGAGACCAAAGAAAAGAAATGATCCTGCTAGAAATGTAGGGGGTGCTCAACTGAAGTACCTCTTAGAAGAAGACAACCGAAGACAGGAAATCTTGTGATGATAAGAATTGCAAAATGTCCCTTCCCTTTGAAAGAAAAGAAATGCCTGTTGCTCGTTTCTTTCTTTGCTGAAACTTTGCAAAGTCTTTCTTGAGCTTCGATTTGCCCGTTTCGCTGTACGCTTGCAATAAGCCAAGTGCTGCTATTCTTCTTTATGCTTCCAAGCTGGGCTCTAACCGCCTGGAAATGAACTACAAAACCTTTGTGAAAAAGCATCATTTGGGAGCCCGAACAGCCTACAAGCCAGCGGAGGCAATTGTAAAGAACCGGTGTTTGTTCCTAAGCTCTTGAATATTAAAAACCATTGAGCCTGACGAAGGGTTTTTGAACCCGAAAGCTTGCTTAATAACTATTCTCCAACCGTTTGGGTTGGTCTAATAAAAGATATCAAATTCACCCAAGGAACCTTGTCTGCCTAAAAACCATTGAGTGCATTAGGAGGTCTCCATGCTTTAAAGCCAGCCATTTCAAGAGCACCTTCACCGCTTATTCCTGGGGTTCAATCCTCAAACTGAAGGCCTCCGTGTGCCTCCGTGTCCATCCACTGCTTATTTTCAGGTCATTGTGAGGTCCTCCCAACCCCTGTTCATGGCGGGATGCTCCAGGTCTACAAGGCACCGAAGCACGCCGACTTCAACGGGCTTGGCCTGCTGTGCTGAACTTTGACAAGCGTGCAAAGGAGTTGGGAAGATGATCACTTAAAACAAAGACATCTTGCTAAATGGGAAGATCGCAATCCTGTGCGAAAGAGCAGTGTAAGCGCTCCTGTGCTTAGCATTGGTTTGCCAAATTGCCGTTTCAAAAATATACAACGGTTGTGAATCCCCTTTTAGCTCTCCGTGTTGAGACCCCTTTATTTTTTTTCTCTCCCAAATATTCATGCTTTGGCTCTTGCTGGGGGGGATTGGGACTGAAAGACATGGGAAGGCAGGGTTTGCAAGCCTGCTTGGCTAGTTTTGACTCGATGTCCCAAGGGCGGCTTCCAAAAAGTCCAGTTGGCGTGTAGGTCGGGAGACGCGTGGAAGTGACCTATTGTCAGCGGAGGAGGCTGAAGAGGGGATGGTCTCTTTGCTCACGTCTTGCCGCACGTTCGGTTTCCTATAGTGGTATTTCAGCAGGTCTCCGACGAGAGCCTCCTTACCCCGTGACCCAAGGGAGGGTGTTTTTGAGAACTCAAAGCGCCCCGTAATTTCTGAATTACGGGGTGATGCATGCCTTATTGCTGCGGTCCGATGAAGAAAAGAAGTTCCCAGCTAAATAAGCCATAAGACCCTGCTGAAGAAGGCTGTCGGGTGTCGGCAGCGGAGCCTCCGGCTCCGGGATCTGACAGCTCCATCTCCAATTTCCACTTTCTTGAAAAATAATCGCCATTTAAATAATGCATGCGGAGCTTTTAGAGGCGTTTTCCCGGTGTCGCGCGGATTCCAGTATCAGATCCTAAACACGGCAATCTAGAGCAAGCTTGAAAGGGACAAAGCAAGTCTCTTTGCAAGTCTCTTGGCAACTAAACAGATTTGTTATCTTTCCCTGGCTGAGGCTTGCCGGCATCAAGTTGCACTCCTGTGTGGAGGAACAGCGGTTTAGTGTTTGATAGCGATCGGATCGGGAGGAGAGCAGAGCACCAGGCATCCGACAGGTTGTCAAACCTGTCACTTCCCAGCCTTTTCTTCCCCTTGACAAGGTTAGCCACTGACTGACAAGGATACGCTTTGCCAGGGCGGCGGCAGCCTCTGAAGGAAGGGGGAAAAACGCTTGCGAAGATGGCTGTGGTGCTTTCCGCCGATCTCTGAGCAAACCTCTATTTCCAAACCCGTCTTTGCAATGCGTTTCCACCACCCACCTACTTCCCAACGCGACCGAAGGCTCGTTGTGGATTCTCGTTGGAAGGCGCTTGTCAAACACTCCCGAAACGCTGTCGCACGTCTCGTTCTCTTGACTTGAAAAATGTGCATTTCCCCCTCTACATCACAGGGATTTCTCATTCCTGAAAAGGACTCCCCTTCTCTGCTCGGTGTTGTTCTTTTTTTAAACAGCGATCTAACTGAACTCAGCCACTTGGTTAGGTTACGTGTACGTGCTTGTTTTAGCTTGTCCAAACTGCAGCGGTGTGGTTTTTTTCTGCGCGGAGCGGGGTGTATTTGAGGAAGGGAGGTAGTCCACTCGGGAGTTGTGAAAGCTGAGCCCTAGCTTTCCCTTGCCGCCGCTGGATTTCTGCTTTGGATTTTGTTTAACGCACTGAGTCAAGAAAGAAGAAAATAAAATCAATACTGGGGAAAAACAACGGAAGAGAGAGTAGCAGCAAATCCCGGCTCAAAATCCTCTTGATAAAATTCACAAGAGGAAGGACCAGTCCAAGCAAGAAATATGTCGGCAAAGGGAAAACAAGGGGGCTGTAGGATTTTGGTGGCCCTGCGCTGTCTGTTCTGTGTCGGGAGTTGAACTTCCAGCGAGCGCACAACTGAATGGCAAACCCTGGGCATTAGCGTTTCAAAGTTTGCAAGGTGTAACCTCTGGGGCTAGACCGCCGGAGAAACCGAGCTGCTGCATTAGCGTGGGCAGCAAAAAATTAGATCCGTTGCATGCAAGTGCACACACCTTCCCAAGAAGGAAGGGCTATCTTTAGTCACAAGTTGAAAACTTTCTGTTAATTTATTTTTTTGCATTGCTAATAAGTTGAGTCTTCCTTATGAGGACAAAGTTGCATATCCTGAAGGACCCAGAGGGTTATAGTGGACGATAGGCTGAACAGGAGCTGGCAGTGTGCCCTTGTTGAGGTGAAGGCTAAGGGCATCCTGGGTGCATTGGGAGGAGCGTTGCCAGCAGATCGAGGGCAGTGATTCTTCCCCTCTATTCGGCCATGGGGAGGCCACATCTGGATCCTGTGTCCAGCTGTGGCCCCCCCACTACAGAAAGGATGGGGACACATTGGAGAGAGTCCAGTGGAGGGCAATGACCATGGCTGTGGGGCTGGGGGAGATGACTTGTGAGGAGAGGCTGAGGGAAATGGGCTGATTGAGTCTGGAGAAGAGAAGACGGAGGGGGATTGAATAGCAGCCTTCACCTCCCTGCCGGGGGGCTGCAAAGAGGATGGAGCTGGGCTGGTCTCGGTGGGAGCAGATGACAGAAGGAGCAATGGGCTCAGGCTGCAGCAAGGGAGGTTGAGGTTGGATAATAGGAAAAACTTTCTCACTAGGAGTGTGGTGAAACACTGGGACAGGCTCCCCAGAGAGGTGGTGGACTCTCCATCCTTTGAGGTTTGAAGACCTGGCTTAACAAAGCCTTGGCTGGGACGATATAGTTGTGGCTGGTCCTGCTTTGAGCAGGGGTTGGACTGGATCTGGCCTCCTGAGGTCAGAGGGTGTGAACGAGGTTCACACCCTCGTTTTCTGTGATTCAATGTAGTTTCAAATACGTCTTAATCCACTAACTGCAAAGCTTATTGTGCTCTTTGCTTCGATGCATGTTCTAGTGTGAATGTGAGTGAATAGGGGGATATACATGTCTGATATATATATGCATCACACATACCATACTTACCCATGTACAGGCCATGCCCCGAACACTGCCTCCACATTTTTAAAATATAAATGATTCATGTAATGGCCACACATACATTTCTAGAGGAGATGCAAAAGAGATGCCTCTTAAGACGAAAGTTGTTAAGCAAGCCATGCGGGAAAGCCACGCCACATAGCAAACGAGCCCTGCTTTGTGTTCAGTCTCATCTCCAAGATCATGCAAAATGAGAGCGCCTGGGTGGGTCCCTGAATGTCGAGTGACAAGTTTTGTTTAGGACTGCAACTTCCTCAGTCTTGATTGGGGTTGTGCGACAGTAGCTGCACCCTCATTCCTGGCGGCAAAAAAGTGCGGCTCTTATGGTATATTGTGTGCGTGTTTGCACACACACAATATACCATACAATGCATGGTATTACGTTGCAGTATGATCTTGCAATATTACAATAATGATAATTACATTGCAATATTACAATAATGCACACGTTAATAATGCATACAATCATTGCACACACTTACTCTTATGCATTAAGCACTTCCTGGAGGTGATCTCTGCATTCTGCGTTGAGGACTTCCAGGAAATGTATTTATTTCTCTGCTAAAGCACTGAAGTATTGAATCAACAGAGTGGGAGTACTGTATGGAAAGCTGCAGGTTTATAGTGTTCATACTTACTCACCGTCCGCTCCAGATAGGCATAAACAGCTCTGTTTCTTTTAAGCAGAAAGGAAAGAAGCAGCTGCTTAGCTGTACACTGGTGCCCAAGTTGGCTGTTTGATATTCATCATGTCTTTTTAAGCATCTGTTAACAGGTGGGGAGAGTTTTCTGTGAAGAGAAGCATCACTTTATTGCTTACCTTGGGTATCAGCTGCCTGTTAGATCACTGACGAGGTAGCAAAATACTTTGCGCAGTGCTCCGATCAATTAATATGCACAGTTAGGGGCACATCTTATGAGATGAGAGGGGCGTTGGGGACGTGTTCTAGGTGTGCAAACTGAAAGCTGGAACTGAGGGATTGTCGCGTTAACTCTGCGTGGGAGCACTTAGAAACAGAAACGCTGCCCCGCGCCTCCCCAGCGCTGCGCAGTGTTAGAAATCGGTTGTTTTGATATGTGCACTTTATAATATAAAACAGTATTGATATGAATTTTAATTGTGAATTAGCAGGCAGCCCCGTGCTGAGGGCTGCCGTGTGAATGCCCGGCCGCCCTGTGATGGGGCCTGCCGTGTAAATGCCGAGGCAGACGAGCTGCGAGCTAGGCTTGCAGAGGCCGCGTTTCATTAGTGGCTTTTGGCAAGCGTGGCTGCTTTTGTAGGGTGTGTTGGGAAGCTGAGCGCAAGACTAGCTGCAGCGGGGACTTATTACCATCTTTAACTTTCCCTGAGCCTGATGAAGGGCGTGTGCACCCGAAAATGTGCAGACAGACATTTTTTATTTTTTGTAGTTTCTCAGTTGGTCGAATGAAAGGTCTCACCTCTGAACCAAGACTTCGAGATTTTTGCATTTCTTTTGGTCTCCGACCAACACGGCTACTAAATGCATCCCTGATACTAGCTGCACAACACTTTCCCGGGGCACTAGAAAGTCTCAGTGATGGAGCACGCGTTAGCTAAAACATTTCATCATTAAAAAAAATGAAAAAGTCCTCGTGCAACCCAGCTCTTTAAATCTGCCATTTGTCTTCGGGGTATCTGGAGTTAAGCTTCGACCTTTGGAGGTCAGAGATCTGTACCGGCGGTTTAAGGTTGCTGAGAGCCCGAGAGAACAACAGATGCTCGAGGAGATGGAGAGTTGGGTGACCTGCATACTCGAGGCAGCTTGCAGGGCGTGGAGTGCTATAAAACCTGCTCTGCTCAAAACACGCTGTTCTTCATGCTGACTAATAATCAATAGTGCCATAAGGGACTCAAGGTGCTGGTTTTTGTTGCATTCTCTCTCCAGGAGGGAGAATTATTGCGCAGTTTTAACCGCGGCTCTATCTTAATAGAGGTTTTTTGCTCTGACCTGGGCTGCTAGCAGCTGGCAGGTGCAAGGAGTGGGTTTTGCATCTCCTTTTGAGTCTTTGGCTTTGACAAGCACATTCAATCATGTGGGATGGCTTCAGGGGTCAGTACTGGGTGTCCTGTCATCAGTTAGGCATGCAGGCTGGTTGGGTCCTCGCCTCGCTGGAACGATGCCCGAGCCGGCTGAACTCTTGCTCCTCTTCCACTCGGGACGCGTAAGAGGAAGGTAGTGCAGTTCCCATTTATTCCGGTATTAGACACTGCAATATTTGTCTAAATTGGTTTTGGTCCGGTTGATGCACGATCTCTCCTTGCTCTCTTCTGGAAACCATTCGCAAAGTGTTCAGCTCAATTCCAAGGGGGTTTTTCCAACTTTGTCTCGATTCAGGCGTCGTGCTCAGTCTTAGCAAGCGCGGTCCCGCTCCGGTGCTTCGGGAGCAGAGAGATCTAGGTGAACGGTCGCGTACGGTACCCCTGGCCACAGACCGTGGGGAAATGGGCTCCGTCACCCGTGTGTACAAGTTGTAGCTGTATTCTCACATGAGGTTAAAGCCTTGCCCCCCGTAGCTCGCTGCTGTGATTGAAGCGGTATTCTCATTCCAGTCGATGGGAATTTTTGTTCAACAACATCAGGATTCAGGTCATAATGTGTTGGATTCTTATTTTTAAATTGCTTTTTTATTTTCTACTCCTTAAAAACAAACTTTGTGGGGCATATAGTCTGTATGGGAACATCTGACCTCTCATGTTGGGGATGACCTCGACCGGGAACTTTTATGTCCAGCATCTTATTGCTGACTTCCTGGAAAATCCAGCTGAAATGCTCCATTGGCTCTTCTTCCCTTGAGCCCTGGAGGCTTTTCCTTAGCTTGGCACCAAAATGCCTGGATAAAACAATGCCTTGTTAAATAAATTTTTGACCCTATTAAATTTTAATGACAGGCGATAGGCTTTGCAGGAAAGACGAGCTGCAGGGGGTGAGGTGGAATAAGCTCCAGATGAGTAGCTGGAGGATTGTGTTATAAAATTTTTAAATGGAAAAAAAAATCCTTTGTAGTGATGTCCTGATGTGCAGGAAGACTAGCAAGTACGG
>NW_005842645.1:935928-940739 GCF_000455745.1 Alligator sinensis | reverse complement strand
CTGGAGCATGGTAATTACTGCACTCCAGCAGTCTCCAGTGTCATGTGTATCTAAGTTCCTGCACTGAAAAACAATGGTGGGGGCACTTTAAAGCTCTTTTGACACACCCCGCCTTCCCCGGAGCACGTGTATAAATGCCCCTTAGCTGTAAATGGGTATCTTGTCATTTGGACTGGATATGGGCAGCTAGATATGATGTTAATCGCCTTATTCTCTTAAGTCACCGAGTACAGAAATCAGCATACTATGCCAACGGGCCTGTGGAATTTGGTGGCTTTTTTGTTTCTTAGAAGTAATACATTCCCAGTGATTTCTTGTTTTTCTTTTTTTTCAATAAACCTACTTGTCATACCTGGGTTTTGATCCCCAGGTTACCTCAGTCAAAAGTGCTTAAGTGTTTCTTGTTTTGTTTTGCCAATCCCCCCCTCTAAAAAAATGAAAAATTATTTGCAAAATCAAATATTCTTCCCTGTTAATATTGTTACAAGCTTCCAAAGCTACCATGGTGCATTACAGAAATAAAAACAAACATGGTTTCAGGGCCAAAGAGTTTCCATTCTGCATTGAACAAACTCAAGGAGTGAGGGCACCCTGTAAAGAAGAGAATAGATAAAATAGGATAAAAGTTACAACAATTAAACAGTAGGCTGAATTCTCCCCTGCATCTAAACTATGCTAGGCTCAAGGGACAAGGGTACTGTCAAAGAGCAGGTCGCAGCTCTCTGAACTTGCAGCTAACTCACCATTGGTTTGAAAAAGAGCAGTGAAGGATTAGTGCAATCACCTGTCTTATTACCACTTTCCAATCCTATTACGGTCTCTGTGCTGGGTTTGGGAAATGGCTGAGACAGCAGTCAGCTCTGCAGCATTTGTGTCTGCAGGCAACTTCCTTCAACAAGAATAACTCTGCCAACCATTTAATCAGAATTTGTTCCTCTTTGAGTGGCCCCTATGAGCCAGATGTTAAATGAGAACCTAGAGCAACGTTTTGTGTTTGAGACAAAGCTTGTCCATGACATTAAGGTACATTTTACACCAAAATTATTTTATCCACATGAAATTTTTCTGTTAAATACAAAAGCGAACTGGTAAAAAAAAACCCTTCATTTTCCAGGAAAAGGTGATGTTCTATGTAAAAATGAAGTGAAATCAATGTAAGGTTGAGTGGAAACTGCCAAACTCATCTGGAAACACAGCACTGGATAATAAACTGCAGGTTTCTGTTTTCTTCCCCACAGTGTACTGTTCCTCCTCATAGCTGCAGGGTGCCTTCCTTTGTGTGACACACAGGTAGGTCTGTTTTGTAAGTCATCTTTGATCTTGATATTTGGGAGTATTATTTGCAAACAGGGGGACATAGTTGTGCAGACCTGTGTTCTAGGAAAATATATAATTGATTGTTGGAAGTATTATAAAAAATTGTGTTGTACTATCCGTACTGCTTCTATAGCATATATGGGTGCTGCACCCTACCATCACACTCAGGCACAATAGAGACGGATCTCAAAAGTGGGGATGGGGAGGCACCCTCAAGACAGCTTCGCTGCCTCATTTCTGGGACTTGCATGTGCCAAGTCAGTATGTGTGGGCAGTACTGATATACACTATAGAAGCAGTACAGATAGTACAACACAGTGGTTGCTGGGACCTGTGTTTTTCCTGCAAAATTGGTGGGCAGCTGCCTCAAATTAAGTAGGTCCCTAATTATACATTATCTAGGTATAATGGATAGTAATGGACCAGAACCATTCTGAAAGGCAACTGATGTGTAAACTCCTAAGATGTTCCCTGCTCCAAACAGCTCAAAGTACTTTACATTAAGTCATTTTACTGCACATTTCTCACCCTTTTCTGTATTTATGGTGTGTACATACTGAACATGCTTATTTAGAAACCGTAACACAAGATATGCATATGAGGCATGGCTGGTATTCTACACTGGATTTTTTGTGTTTGATCATGAAATGTGATTTCTCTTATTAGGAATTCACAGAAGCCAGGAATCTTGAGGAGCCTGAATGATCAATTGCTGTTGAGATGGCAGGAGAGAGGGTGGGGGGGAGTTACAGGTTTTGAGTGCAGTGATCCCTGTCAGCTGTGCCAATTAAGGAAGATCTGGTTTCTCAAGGAGTGCAGTGCAAAGTTTTGAAAGCAGTGTGTGAAGATAGGGACTCAGATTTTCAGTGTTTACATCAGTGTTATTCCACTGAAGTCAGTGGAGCTCTGATTTACATCCACTGAACATCTGGTCTATGGAATATAAAGCTATATGCCGAGCAAGTGGTAGCTAGCTAGGGCTCTGTGGGAGACCAACTGAGAAACATTTTGCTTTTCCTAGCAGGTTGCCATTTGCAGTACAGTTCCCATTGCAGGTGGTTTCTGAAATCTAATACAGGGAAATATTTGTGTTAGGTTTGTTTACACGCAAATGCATTTATTTAGTTTTCTTTTGCAGTTTGATCCAAATGGGTATTTCTGGGCTCTAATTCACTTGATATGTGTTGGTAAGTTGGTCTCCTTCTGTTCCCTCAACAAAATTTATTTTAGAAAATAAACTCATCCAAGTGAATGATGCCTTATTGTGCAGATATGTAAATGTAGGAGTCATGGTAGTAGGGAAAAGGAAATGCTGTGAAAATTAAAAGATCCTGTATTGCCCAGTAGAAAATAGGGAAGTTGTTTTTTCCTCTCAAGGTTTTTAATTTGAAAACAATACAGTAAATTAGATGTGGTAGGCAGTTAACTTTGAACCAGAAAAGGCGCATACAATTTTGATAAACAGTGATTGCTTTTGTGGGGTTTTGATACTTTTCTTAGTAGCAGATCATCCTTGGGGGGGAAAAAATTAAGAATAGGTTGTGGTCCAAGCTTTACATACAAACAGTGATTTTTTTTTTCTTTAAAATGTTGCCCTGTGGGGTCAGGCCAATGCTCAGGTTCTCAATTCTCAATATCATGCTGTTAGACAGGAGGGCATGGTGCGCGCGCACACACACACACACACACACACACACATGCTCTCTCGCTCTCTCTCTCTCCCCCAACTCAGGCACATATACATCCAAGATTACCAGCCTAGGCACATGCATACCTACCATCAATTCAAGCACATACACACTCTAATGATAATGATGTGAAATCATATGCAATACATACATACACATATACACACAGGTTAAACACTGACTCAGGTGACAGTGCGTGTGTGTTGGTGTCTGTGGTACCTATGCATGGGGTGCTTGTTAACTAAAGATCAAGTGGCGGAGATCAGGGAAAAAGGCAGTGGGGATGAAGCGATAGCAGTGTCAGAGATCAGGGGAAAAGGCAGTGGAAATGGGGCAATAACAAAGAAACAGTGGTTTGCAGGTAGAGAGGAGCTCAGGATGGCTGGAGCTACAGGAGCATGAGAGAGGTATTGGAGGTGGTGGTGAGCCAGAAGCAGGAGGAGAAATGAGACAGAAGTTAGAGAGGGGAGGAGCAGAGATTGGAGCAGGGCCGGTACCGTAGTAAAGCAAAACCCAACTCAGAGTTCCAAATAACAGTTTTATTAAACGAACACTGTACTGTACAGCTTGGTTCCTACACACACTCACACAATGTTAGCAGGAGAAAGAGGCTCAGTGGAAGGGTTAGAGTCAAGGTAGGGAAGAGAAACAGAGTCCGAGTCCTTGGTTGAAGAGAGGATGGGGGTGATAGCTACCTATCCAGGCTGGGAGGGTGTCCTCAATGGCCAGTTGGGGTCTTTCTCCAGCAGGTGTTGTCCAAAGTGGGGTAACCGGCAGGACCTCTGGGTTGATAGGCAGTGTGACGTGGAGTAGGCCTGGTCCAAGTGAAGATGATGTCCCCAGAAGTCAGTCTTCACTACCCCTTTTTATGGGGCAGACTACCTATGATCTCCTAGGGGGAGAGCATGTCCAGGCAATGTCAGTTCTGTTCCAGCGGGTTCCAGATGTTCATACTGAACATGTGCAGCCTTGGCACAGTGGTGGGTTGCCTCATCTTTTGTTTCTTGAATGCTGGGGGTGCTTCCAATGGCTGAGTTGTTGGTCCAGGTATTGGTTTTGATGGTGGGGTGATTTAGTAGAGGGTCCTGCTATCTTTGTGTTTCAGGCATTCAAGGAAAACCAGTTTACATGGGAGAGGTTACAGAATTGCAACATACTTACACAACAGGGCATGGGGACAAGATGGGAATGGATACTTGACATCACTTTACAAACACAGGCCTAAACCATACAATATTAATATGAAACAATACAAATCAATACAAACATAACAGAACACTATTTACAAAAAAGGGTCTTATTACAATAATAGTATACAAGAACTTAGCTTACCCTAGTACTACTTGAAATCACTTATAAGGGATAGAGAGGGCAGAGAGAAAGTCAGAAATGTTTGGGGAAAGGGAAGGAATGCATTTTAAAAAGAAAAAAAAACTGAGGGTTTTGCTACAAAAAAACATCTGACAAATAGTATTCTAGCATACTGGAAATTTGTGAAGAATTTATCCTCTAGGAAGGTAGGGAAATGCTGGGGGGGTTTTGGTTTCATCCTCTGCATCTTCAAATTAAAATTGTGGGTTTTGTTGCCTACAGGCATTTGCATTTTGTTTTATGCATAAGCAATATCTATTTAGATATATTGTTTAGATTGTCTTCCTTTGAGCAGGGGGCTGGACTAGATGACCCCCTCAGGTCCCTAACAACCCCAATTTTCTATGATGATTTCAGACTGCTGTCAAACTAAATCCAATGTCCATGCTATGTTCTTTAACTGGTCAAACTGAAAGTAGCTGAAATGGTTAAGAC
>NW_005842645.1:930622-935901 GCF_000455745.1 Alligator sinensis | reverse complement strand
CACTTAAATAAGAAGGGCAGTCTTGTGGCTAGTGAGCTGGATACATCAAAGAAAAAATGTATTTATTCCCTGGCTCTGCCACAGACTTACTGTATGGGCAAAGGTTGGTGATTCTGTAAATCAGATTGTAAACTCCTTAGCAGAGAGATTATATTTCACTATATGCTTCTATAATGTCTAGGGACTCTATTTTCAATGCTAATGAACTACAAATATATGCAAGAATAGTTTTTCTTCAGTAAGTGTCATGCTGTAAATATTTGCTCCTTTGCATGAAACAAAGGTATTTCATTTTTAGGATTTACCTTGGAAATGTTTCTATTAACCATGTTTTTCCTTCCCACTAGCTCTTTGGGTCACAAACTGTAGTTTATAAGTCACAGCTGGCTTAGAGATGGACAAGCGCTCTCAGAGCCTGTAAAACTCTACTGTAAAAAGAAAGCTGTGCAATTGAACAAGGTGCCTCCATGGCATTGAAGAACATGTCAGCTCAACATCAGTAGGCCAAACAGAGCTTCCTTGCACTGTTCCACCAACAGCACCATGACAAAATAAAAATGGTGAAGTACAAAATGAATGGGTACCTACTTGTCACATGACTGTTTGGGGCAGAATAAAGATGGGAGAGAGAGGTCCTACATTCTGCCTTTCTGTTTGGCTAAAGGAAGGAAAAATTAGATGATTTTTTTTTGCCCAGTGTTTCAATGGATTTGCTTTTTGTTTTGTGACTCTTTTTTTCTTTTATAGCTAGCAAGACACACCCTGAAAAAAGCGCTTTAAAAGACTAATGCCTAACGCTTTATTTTCCTTTTTGGACTGGCAAAAACTTTCCTCAGCATACAAATGCCAAAATATAAATGGTAGCAAACAAATGGGTAAGCAGATCAAAGATATAAAGCAACCTGGAAACTTTAGAGCTGGAGAGGCTGCAGACAATGAAGAAGATGCAGCACAAACAAACAGGAAAGATTATATTTACTTTATAGGTTATTTTCAAAGCAACTGTAGACATCTTCTGTTCTGTGATGCTGCAAAATACAAATAGTCCCTTGCCTGTTTGTTCTGTTGTAAGATTAACACAAGTTAACCAAAAGAATCATGTACTAGACCAGTTATGACTGTCATTTCAATTACAGGAGCATATAAAGTATTTCACAAGTTGTGGAAACCTAGTTCTTTAAGGTAACCATTTTAAATTTTGTTTTTAAGGGAAAGGGATCACTATTGTTGAAGGATAAAGATATCCAGTAATGTAGAGCTCAAATGAACTGTAGGCATGTCCCCCTTATCAAGATAAACCGGTCCTTGATGGATTATCTTTCTTTGAGGGCTACCAACCATGCAACAGTGACTTATCTTATAAAATGAGTTGTTTTGACTGTCACCCATTGTGGTATGCTTGACTGTGTGGTACATGAAGAAAATGTATGCTGCTGACTCAAGATTTGCTTTAAACAGTCTAGTACTAATCAATCATGACAGTTCAGGAAAAAAAGCCCTCTTCCTGGCAGAGGCATTAAACAGAAATAATATTTTGAATTTTGGAATCTAATATCTATGAATCTTGTTTTGGACTTGGGAACTGCACAATCTACATGTGTCTATCTCCCTCTGGAATATAAAGATCCAGGATAAACATTTCAAAAGCACCTGGAACTTATCGAGTTTCAATAGGATTTAGGTGCCCAAGTCTGAAAATGTTTATCTCTGGTCCTGTGAACACTTTCAGCGTTTATGTAACGTTGTATATGTGAGCCCTTATTTTCAAATCAAATGAGCCAAAATATTTCATACCATTAATTTGCAGTGGCTCCTCTGGATATGTATATTCTGTGGGCACCTGTACATGCGACAAAAATTGCCCATTTTTGCAGTTTAATTGCGTCACACTTTACACGTATAGGGTTTTCTGGCAATTTTTAAATGAGGTTGTTACATTGCAAACTAAACCACATCCCCATGTAGTTTAGTTTGCAGTGTAGCTACTTGTAATGTTGCAGTCTTCAATCTGACAGCTCACCCCCTGGCCACAGGAGAGGTGGGCTGAAGGCTGAAGTGGGTAGGGGCCAAATACTAATTTTTTTTTTTTTTTTTTTTGCAGAGCTTGCCCGCCTCTTCTCACAGCCAGGGGGCAAGCTGCTGGCAGGCTGAGCAGCCCCTGGGCTGCGGGGGGGGGCCCCAGTCCTTCCTCTGCAGCAGTGGTGCCCTGTGGGGCCAGCTGGACAGGCTGCTAGTAGGCTGGGGGCTGTCCCAACTCAGAGGCGCCTGGTCCAATGCTTCCCTGAGCCTGCTTGGGCTTCCAGTGCTCTGTGTACCACCAGACGCCAGCACAACCATCCGCCTTCCTGCTGCCTTCTTGCATTGCCCCAGGGCAAGCCAGCCAGTTCCCAGGTGATCCAAGGTGGCAGGGACAGCGCACGGGGCACTGCTTCCCGGCCAGGCTCTGGGAAGTGTTGGATCTGGCAGGTGCTGCCTCCAAGCTGGAGCAGCATCTGGCCCACTAGCAACCCACCCGGGCAGCCTCAGGGGGCACTGCCACCATGGAGGGAAGGACCGCCTCCCCCAATACTGTAACTCAGGGGCTGCCCACCCCATCTGAAGTTCACACAGGCAGACTCTGGGGGAAAAAAAAAAAAGCCATGAGGGGACTGACTCCTCCCCCCCCACACACACACACACACACACACACAGAGCCTTCCTGCAGTCAGGGAGCGAGCTGCTGGCTGGCCCTGAGCTGTGGAGGTCCTCAGTTCTTCCCTCTGTGGTGGTGGTGCCTCCTAGGGCTGCCTGGGCGGGCTGCTAGCAAGTCAGATGTTGCCCTAGCTTGGAAGCAGCACCCAGCAGATCCAGCTCTTCCCCAATCCCGCCTGGGGAGCAGTGCTGAGTCAGGCACCTCTGAGCTGGTGCAGCACCCAACATGCTAGCAGCCCACCCAGCCAATCCCAGGGTCGCCGTTGCTGCAGAGGGAAGGACCAGGACCTCCCACAGCTCAGGGGCTGCTCAGCCCACCAGCAGCTCACCCCCTGGCCGTGGGAGAGGAGGACAGGCTTCATGAAAAAAATAAAGGAACAGGGCCCTCGCGCTAACAGTCACAGAAGCCCCTAAATTGAAATCACAATTAAAAACCCACCATTTAAATTTAGGGGACTAAACCCCTGTAACATACACAACTGCACCTTGTTAATAATATACACATTATGGTTAGGCTGAAACTATTTTCAAAATCAATTTCCCTTTATGTTTGGATATTAAAGGACTCAGTCCTTAGTTAGACAACATATCTAGTACAAACAGGAATTTTGCCTTAGTAATGACTATTGAGCCCCAAGCTTGAAATAATGTCAAAACCTTTTAAATAAACTTATTAGAAATAGCATGTTAATGTTTTAAATTGATGCTACATAGAAAGTACTGTCACTAAACTGCATTACTGAAAAGGCTCTTTTTATTTTTCTCCTCAGTGACTTAGACCAACAATACATAAACTATATATTCAGGTAAAACCAAGACATTTTTGATACACAAATGCTTGTTCTTATGTGAAAGCTGTTTTCATTTTTAACAATGTGTTGTGTAGGAAATGTCCTGCAAACCAAATGTATGTACATATGAAGGCATAGTTATCAGAATAATAGTTTTGGCTCTTATGTCAGGTGCACCTGCCAAGTTATGCCTGCAAAGGTAATTGTGCGTTAAATAAGAAACATGTTTCACTTTTGTCATGAGTGATCACCACTTTCCAAAAGTAATATTTACAGAATAGCTTGATGGAAGAAAGCTTGGAGGAAAGGGAGATGTTTATGATAGACACATTGCATACATCAGGACTTGAGTGTCTGTTAAATACTGTCTTTCTAGAGGGCAGATAATTCAGATATATAGTGATTGGCATGAACTTGGCGGTATCAAACCATATAATTATTGTATTTTAGTGCCTAAAATGCCTTTTCATGAAGCAGAACTCCCTTGTACAAAACTCCCAAAATTGGTACATGTCCCGGAGAGCTAACAATGTAAAAGAAGTGCTGTCCCTGAGCATAGCTGCCCTCAGACTCTGCAAGTCTTTATTTGAAGTAGGACATATAAGGATATAGCTAGATCATCCTGTATTAGTAATCAAACCACCCCATTCTCCTTTGCATGCCTGCTCTGACTCTGTCACCCCTTTCCTTCTTGGGAGAAAACACAGAGTGATGGTGAGGCATAGAGGATGAAATCCATAAAGGGGCTTAAGCATTGTAGTGACTTAATTGTAGGCTTTGGGGGCTGGGGAAGATATTTGGGGAAAGTAGTAAGAAACAATACTATGGCAGCCTTCCATTAAATGGGTGACAGTGATGTGCACATGCCATTAAACAATGTTGGAGTGAGATGAAGCTGAAAGGGAAATCAAATAAGAACCTGAATTAAGAACAGAATCAGATGAGCAATTGGCTAATGATTGAAAGCATGTTATGAGTGGAACTGGGTTTGTCAAGTGTGGGGAATGAGTGTGTGGCTCTTCTATGGGTGGGCCTGATTCAGATAGGTCAGTAACACTTGCTTACTTGACTACATTATTTCTTCACCCAGTATGCATCAAGCTGAAAAACATTAACAGTTATGTTAAACGTAGTCACACAGAACCCTCCATTTTTCACAAAGAAGGTACAGGAACCAGCCATTAATGATGACTTTGCGTATGCCAATGGCTGTGTAGTAGTGTAACATCTATTTGGGTGACATAAGCTTTTGTCCTAAGGAAGTTAATTTGTTTTCCTAGGACTCCAAAGTGAGAAGCAAATAGTTTTGCCAAAGGAGACAGACATATGTTTATGGCAATAATTGTGACAAATGGTCCCTTCATATGACTTGCAAATGTGCTGTTTATTCACAAAAATAATCTATTAAGCCTTGAATGAGTGGTTTTGCCAAGAATCTCTCCTGAAGGGGCTATTTGTATAATTCTGAGAGGAAAAGCAAAGCAAACAATAAAATCCTTTTCCTTGTAATTGACACATGCCTTAATGTGAAACTCTGTTGTCACTTAGTTTAAAAACTACTACAAATGGTCCGGAACCATAAATTCGTTTGCAACTTGGATTGAAAACTGAAGGTCAGACTCTCTACTATGTAAATTGGGGCAGACAACTGCATCTATGAGGCTGAGTCCAGCAGAGAATTTGCCCTTTTACTGCAGTTCCATTTTGCCTGAATGTAATAACATTCATATGATCAGAGATGGGCAGTGACGTCTTCAGATGCTTTCCCCCCCCCCCCCCCCCCCACCTCCGCGCCAT
>NW_005842645.1:904766-930490 GCF_000455745.1 Alligator sinensis | reverse complement strand
TCCCCCCCCCCCCCCCCCCGATACTTTAGAGCTTGCTTTTTCTCCAAAAAACTTTCAGAACAAATATTAACAAAAAAGGAACCAAGAAATAGGAAGGTTTGGGAAATTTATGGCATAAAGCAATTTTCTTTCACCCCTTCCTGTCTGTAGACATGGACTACCTGTATTTTTTAGAAGAGCTTTGTAGCTAAGAAGCCACAGGATTTGCCAGTGGAGCTGCGGCCAGCATTCCAAGCTTAACACTTTTCTTTCTTTACAAGCAATGAAAATAAGTGAATCAAAAGAGGTTGGCTTTTCCCCTTCTCAAAAACAGCAAGTGTTAGTGGAGAACAGGCTGCAAAGATTTCATTATTCATGGTTTTATTGCTCAGTTGACCTTCGAAACTGCTGGTAAAAAGCAAATTCTAGAAAACAACTTGTTTGATTTCTTTGAAGAGGAGAACATATTTGTTCACTTTGGCTTTATGACTTTTGTTGGTTGAGGGGGTTGTTTGTTTTGTTTTTAAACAAAACATTTGGCTCCATGACAACTAGGTCTCATCTAGAACAAGGAATTTTTAAAATGGATATTATTAATACATTTTAATAACATGCTCTTTAAAACTGACTATCTAGTCCTGGTCAACCATAGGGTAGAGCTGCCACTAAACACAGGCCAAGATGGTCAAGTTTTAGTTGACCAGGAAGTTGAGAATTTGTCAGCCAACTTGTCACATGTTAAAGTGAACACTGCCTTGTGCATACTCATCTTGTAGAATGTGTTAGTTAGCTCTTAGTGCTAATACCACTGTTTGTATCCCAGTTGAGGCAAGGTCTTTGTCTAAATTCCTTAATAGGGAAGTCTGAGGTGTCAGGTTCTGCAAATACAAAGTACTTTTCACTGGCTTGTCTATGTTAGCAGAGATCATAAAATTTCTCACCATTGCAATAAGTGCATTTTCATTCTGTTACAAGTAGTAATGGTGGGAATAGTGTTGGCAGGATGTTGAAAACAAAATGGAAAACATTATGCCACTGTATAAATCCATGGTGCACCCATATCTTCAGTAGGATGTTTAGTTTTGGTCTCAACATCTCTAAAACAATTTATGGAATAACTGAAATGGCACAGAGAAGAGAAACTGTCATGTTGATGGTGACTGAAAAAACTAGGACTTCAGTTTGGCAAGGAGAAGGCAGAAGGGAGGATATGATTGAGGTTTATAAAATCACTAGCCAATTGCCTGTCAAGAATGATGGGGAGGGAAGGGGGCTGGGATGTGGAGTACTGCCACCCAATGCCACATGTTGCCGCTATTCTGCCTCTTGCAGGGAGCAGGGTGGGGAAGCCAAGGCCAGCGCTGGTCCAGTCCTCGGTGCGGCTTCAGAATCATGGCAGCGCTCCCCCACGCTTGGAGCACTCCGGCTGTTTCCATCAGCCAATCAGAGTGCGAATAAAGCGTTACAGACAGACTTAGGCTTTTATAAGGTTAGAATGACTTGTATGGACAAGTGGCATGGGAAAGTGTTATTCATCAAGCCCTAGAGTACAAGAACTAGGGCACCCACTGAAATCATCAAGAGATAGGTTTAAAAAAAACAGATAAAGTACTCATTTTACATAGCACTTAGTTGATGTGTGGCACTTATTGCCATAAGAGGTTGTAGAGGCAGTTGGTATGGCCAGGTTCAACAGGGGATTAGACAAATTCATGGAGAAGAGGTCCATTAATAGTTATTAGCAGGTACTCAGGGAAGCATCTGCTAACATCCCTAAACCAATGATGGCTGATGCCAGAGAGGGTATAAAAGGGAATGGATTATTCTAGATAGGCCCTGGACATACACTATCCCGCTAAAGCATCTACTTGTTGCCACTATTAGAGACAGGACACAGGATTAAATGGACTGTTGGACTGACCCAGGGGGGCACTTCTTATATTCTTATGTTGGTGTTTATAGCTGCATGTTTTTAACACTGATCAGGGAGTTGACAGACAGCTGTGCAGAAATATGTGAACACAGCCTGACAGTGTTTCTCTTCACAAGGTTAGATGAAAGATTTAACTACTGGTTATCAAAGCAAAATTCTACTCAGAGTATACATAATACGTGGATGGATCAGATTAAAAGATTTTAACCTGGCTGCTAGATGCTTTTTAAAAATAATAATGCCTTTAATAAATTAGTATGTACTAAATTATTAAAAGAAAAGCATTAAGATTTTAAAAAGATAGAGCCACCATATCTGAAACTACCTAAGTTTCCTAAAATGCCATATTCCTGCACGTGCTAATTCCTTTAAAAGCTGGAATTATTTTTGAGGGTGATTGTATTTGGTTGGGTGTTAGGAATATCGAGAGGAATTTCCAAGAGCCAAATACAACTGAAGAAGGATTTGTTAGATGTAGAAAATATGGCATTTTTCTTTCCCTTACCACTCTCAGTATCTGTCTCAGAAAGCCATACTGCCATTTAGGTGATGTTTCTTAAAACGATATTCTTGAAGTGTATTAAATCACACTTTCACCAGTTTGAAAATAAATTTTCAACCACATAGTCCAAATAACAGTAGAGAAATAAAGGTGGGCTTCTCAGAACTAAGAAGTTCAGTACCAGTATTAAAAACTGTTGCCTTTACCTGATCCTGCTGATGCCCTTCCTCATACCAGGTTTGTTTTCTTCATCGGAGTAGCCTACTTTCTCTTCAGTGTTATTCTCTTCTTCCTCTTCTGAGAACACGTTGCTGGAGTACAGCAACAAGACGCAGCTCCCATTAGCTTTGGTCAAATTTAGCAGGACTCTGAAAGATCAGGGAGACTAACACAGTTCATCTACCAAGGAAATTTATATTTTCCTCTCTTCCTTGTTTCCTTTGTTACCCTTTTAATTTTTGTGATGGTTTGTCATTAGCCCACCATTCACACACTGCTATAGCATACCACTTGTCTGTGTAGATTTTAAATATGTAAACATTTACTTTGATTAAATATTGGGAACATTCTAACCTTTGGGAGCGTCCAGGTGAGCATGCATGTGTGTTTCCCTGGGGACAAATAGCAGCAGTACATAGTTGTGCCACTGCTACTTTTGAATGCCCATGCATGCAGTTTCTGGTGCACAGCAGTTTGCCCCAGGTGGGGTAGGGGAGGCTGGGGACAGCACCTTGGCAGGCACCAGCAGCCTTACCTTGGGTCCTGGGGGCCTTGTGGGGTGGCAGTCCAGGTGCGTGGAGCCTGGCCAGCAGCCGGAGCATGGCTCTGGCTGGCCAGGCCCCGGTTTTGGGCAATGCATGCTGCCGCCACATGTGCCACCATGCTCTCTTTTTTTGGTGCAGCTTTTTTGACACTGGGATCTCCCGTGTCAAAAACCCCCCACTGTGCTGTAAATTAACATGCTGAACGCCAGTGTGTGCGGTTTGCAGTACCTCAGATGGGTGTGTGGCACCACAAACTGCACCTATGTATTCATCTGGATGCACCCTTTATGAAAATTTGACAGCTTCTGCACACTAGTAAAACAGGTTTAGAGTTCATTACAATTGCAGCATGATCTATATGCTGTTATCTGGCTTGTCTTGTCATGACTTAAAGTGGGTTTTTTATTTTAATCAGCACACAAGATAAATCAGAGTGAATTAATTTATGAATTGCCAGTCTGCCTGTGTTGCAGTTCTTCACAAGACAGGATTCAAACCATATTACTCTGCACATTGCAAAAGATGTGAGCCTCCAGTTTTTCAAAGCCCAAGACAGCTGTGAGAAGTTTGGATTTGTAGAATATGAATGTAGCAACTTTTCTTTTCTGTGCAGCTATCTTCAGAATTTGCATCAGTTGCTAATTAAAAGGCATCCATCTTCTAGCTGAGTGTAAAGCAGCTGACTATAAAGATCCAATCCACTGGAGCATGAGTGGGGTGGGGAAATGGGGTTGAATATTTGGTGAGGTGGGCAAGGCCTGATGTAGCTTCAGTTCTATCCTCTTCTCTTCCCTACATTATGACTGGTAGAGCTGGGAGGTGAAGTATGAGCAGGAAGTAGTGCACATCTGTAAGCTGGTGTTACTTTTCCAGAAGTGTGGCTCAGAGCTCCTTCCCAGATTCCTGCCTGTGGTAGGGCAGCAGCATGCCACTGCTTACACAGGGTACTGAGCAGAGGTCCAAGATGGTCCTTAGTCTCTTTTATTCTCAGTATAACTGATGTTTGGAATTTCTGTTTTATAAAAAGGAGCTGGCAGTCTCTGGACTTGTGAGGGCTTCAGGTTTGGAAGAAACTGCACTGGTAGAAATTTCTGGTAAAGCCCATACACATAATATCTGTATTTAAGAAGAGCTGTTAATCTTTCATATTGAACACAAAACAGCTGTAACTGGGTTTTCTGCTCTGGGAAAGGGCGGCTTTGCGGGAACAAATTGCCTTTCCAGCAGAGAAGCATACAAGATCAAATCCAAAATATTGAAGGCTCCAAGGTCAGAGGGTCAGGTCCATCTACCTGTTGTTTCAGTTGTGGTGTGTTTTTTTTTAGTTTTTGTGGGGGGGGTTTTGGAAGTCCTGGAGTGCTATATGTGATCCTATAATTATACAGTTTCCCTTCCACCAATCCAGTGTGCAGGAGAGAGTTTGTTAGAGAGTTAGAGTTCACTGCATATTCAGTGCCATCTAACTCACTAGCTTAATCTGTCTCTCTTCCCAAGGAAGCAGGTTTAGTTTTCCTTCCACGTTTTCTTTGGATCTGAGCTTGGAATGTCTACAAGGGTTATCAGTCCCTCTTGGTAGCAGACAACATTTCTTACTGAACATTTTCTAATCTACACAATTTTATTTTATCAGTAAAAAATGTGCAAAGCAAAAATGGGGCACGTAGCACAGTCACAGGTCTTGCTACTGTTGATGCAGTTTCACTTATCCTTCTGTTTCCCCCATTTGGTGTTTCTTATTGAGTAACAAGCAAGATGTCACTTTCTCCTTTGCTTTATTATTATAGTTGAATTGAACATGTCAGCCAGTCTGGGGGAGTAGGGCTTAGATCCTATCAAACAAACTTTTTTTTTTTTTTTTACATCTATAGATTATTTGGGCGATCACCAACAGTTTGCATACGTAGACACTTGGAATAAAAAGTAAAATTTTAATTACTTGATTATGTTACTTAAAGGCCTGTGCTGTCCTAGGGATGAATTTAATTCATTAATGAAGCATTAGATACATAGATGTCCCTTTGTGAGCAAATATGAAATTTGCATATTCAGTACCTTTCAGAAATATCACATCCAGGTCCCACCAAGTACCCCTTTCTCTCTCTTTCTCTCTTTTTTTTTTAGCATGGTGCTTTTGGCCTCTGCATCCCATCCAGCAGGTAAAGTGAACCAGGAAGTTCTCTTTTTTTTTAGGCTGAGTTTTCATTTTTGATGCCTCTTGTTTACTGTAAAAAGTATGCAGGTGCAGAACCTTGAAGAGTCCACTAGAAAAATCACACAGAATTGTTTGAACAAAGTCAAAGGGCCTGATTGTTGAACATTGGCAGCTTTATTGTATAATTCAATGATGCAGTGTGTAAAACAACAATTGGAGAGATTCTTTTCTCCTATCCTTTCATTGATTTCTCTGTCCCCCAGGATTTAATAGTATCCAGTGGACTATCTGGTACACTACACCTGTCCTTTGCAAAGGAGTAATATGAGACCCTGATGCATGCTCCAGACTACAGTCTGGATTTTAGCTGGCTGGGGGCTTGTCATACAGAGTTGTGTTTCTATAGGTATGGTCTGTCAATCAGAAAGTCAAAGGAAAAAGCATCTAGGAAGCTAGGTTTTCAGCTGGTGGCTGGGCTTGGTGCTTTACAAAGCCATTTTGTTTACAGTTTCTTCCCTCCCTCAGGAATAATGTAACATAAAATGCTTCATAAAATAGGCACATCTTTTCAGGGGCACATGCAGGATGTCCCAAAGGGGATTGTGGGAGCAGCAACCCACGCTGCAGGGGTGACTGAACCCCCTGCTCCCAGCCTCTTCTGCTCCACCAGTGTGGGCAGACCAGGCTGTAGGAGCCTCTAGGGAAATATTCCTTCTCTTCCTCTTCCTGCTCAGAGGCAGCCCCCTCTCTTCATCTTCCCCGTGCCCAACTCTCCTGCCTGCCCCTGCTGCGTTCTCCATGGTTGGGGAGCAGGGAAGTTCTGGAGCCAGCCAGGCTGAGCAGAGGCTGGGCTCAGCAGCAGAGGGGACAGTGACAACAGGGCAACTAGAGAATTCCCCTCACCCTGCCTGGAAGGGGAATTCCTGTTCATCCCTGCTGTCCTGATCCCCAGCCCCAGCTGAGCCCAGCCCCTGTGCAGCAGGCAGGAATGGCTCTGGTGCTTCTGGAGAGCAGGGAATGGCAGAGGGAGGTGGGGTAGGGATAGGGGGAAGGGATGGGGAGAGGGTGTTTCTTTGAGCAGGAAGGGGAAAAGAGAATTTTTACCTGATTTTGGAACTTTAAAAAGTCTCTGGAATCTCCCGTGGTGTGGTCCAATCCAAACGGGAGGCGGGATGCAGCCACGCCACCACACTCCCTTTAGATCCACCCCTGCATATTTTAAAAAATGAAAGGAATTTTTTTGAGAACTTGTAGAGGCTGAAAGGGAAACAGCTGTCAAGTTGAAGCTTTCTGGTCCATACCTCCTGGAAATGCAAATATTCCTTGGCCCTACAGTGTATATTTAGAAGAACTTCTTTTTTAAACCTCCTGACTTGCACTATGTGGTAGAATGTACTGTGCAAAGATATATGTAAATATTCCCTTTTGCACAGTATGTAACCAAAAAATTTACTGATTTCAGTGGACAGAAATCACTTTTGAGGGCCTCAGGGTAAAAGAGGTGAATAGACCTTGTGTTGATCACTGGAAATTTCAGTCTCAATGCAGTCATTTGTAGAACATTAGAAATGTATTAGCAAAGACTACTCTTATACTTTCTACAATTCCTTTCCCTGTTTCAATAAGATTGGAGCCAGCTACAACAGAGAATATCGGGAAAGACGCATTAAAAAGAATGGAAATGTGGAAACTGTGGTAAATGAAAGCTGGGCACCTGTGAAAACTCAAATAATATCCATTTAATTGCTGTCCCCCTGTTGTTTGTAACTGTGTGTTCTTTCCAGTTTCCCACTGAGTGTATTGTTTGTCCCTCAGGTGATCTCCTTAGTGCCTTGGACTTTCCATTCCTATACTTCTACAGATTTCACAGCAGCTGCTGTGCCAGGTAACCTTTCTATAATAAGGTGTGCGACTGTTATGAAACATGGGTGGATCAAGGATTTTGAAAAAGGGGAGGTGCAGGAGGTGTGATGCATCATTCCAAAACAAAATTCATATTTTTCTCTAATAAAAAAGGACACTAGAAGCTTTACTATTATGCTAGAGGCCTAGGGCTGTATTTATTCAGTTTATGATCCAAGCAAAAACAGATATAGCTGTTTCTAGCTGACTAATGTTGTCCTCCACCCTCAAGATAAACAGTTGGGGTCAGGGGAGGACTTGCTTCAGCCACTGGGAGTGCTTCTGCCTGGGGAAACCAACCCTACTCATTCACCCATGCCTGTTTTATCCCACTGCTAGTTCAGCCTCCCACAGTCTCCCTCATCTGCTGCAATGAATATCTCAGGAAAGGGTCATTGCAGTAGCTTACTACTTCACCTCACCTTCACAACTCTCTCCTGCCTTTGACGGATGCAGAGCTCAGCCTGCTTTTAGACCTGCCCCTTCCTTTCCTATCTCTGATTTGTTGTAGGTTTGAATCCCCTAGGACAGTGGTCTCCAACCTTTTTAAGTAGGAGATCACCTTTGGCATTTAAAAGTAGTCCAAGATCTACTGTGTGCCACCCCCACTGCCTCACTCCCCCCTGGCCCAGCAGGTAAGTCTGTGGGGAGGGAAGTGGGGGGTGGCAGATTGAGGCAGAGGGAGAAAAAAATATTTGCGGGCATTACCCCCTAGCAGGTAAGTCTGGGGGAAGTGGGGGAGGAGAAAGGGCTGTTGGGGGGCAGATCGAAGTCTTAGCCCCACTTCCGCCCTTACCGCTGGCGCCTCGACCTCCCGCCCCGCTATTAGGGGGGCAGAGAGTGGGGCTGCAGCAGGGGCAGGCCCTGCACAGACTGGGCATGGGACGGAGCAGTGAGCAGCTCATCCAGGGGCTGCAGGGAAGGCATGGGGGACATGTACCCCCGGATCTGCATGCTGGCTGGGCTGGCTGCCGCTGCAGGCTGAGGTTGGGGTGCACTGGGTGGCGCTGGGAGTGGGGCTATGTGGGGTGCTGCAGGCACCCAAAAATTAGCCGTAGCCCCTCCTCCCAGTGCTGCCACTGCCCAGGGTGACTGCAGCACAGTGCAGCCCAGACTGCCGCTGTGCAGAGCGCCCAGGCTGTGCAGGGCCTGTCCCTGCTCCCTCCCTACTTCCTCCCTCCCTCCCTCACAGCTGCTGCAACCGCCCACACTGCCTGGCATTTGCAGGGAGGAGATGTGCTCCCCCATCTATCCACAGCAGAGAAAGCTGCAGTTGCAGGCTGGGCTTTGCGCCCTGAGCCCTGTTGCAATCTGCCTGGGAGCAGCTTGATGCCACATGTGTCCCACCCTGGGGTGAACCTTGTCCCCTGCCTGCCCAGCAGTTTGCTGCGCATGGCATCGGGCTGCTCCTGGGCAGGCTGCAGCAGGGCTTGGGGCACAAAGTCCAGCCCGCAACAGCAGCTGCCTTTGCCATGCACAGATGGCAGGCACATGCCCCCTAGGGCCTCTTCTGGGGTGCACACAGTGGCAGCCCTCTGTGCCCCTGGACGAGCTGCCCGGGCTTGGTCCTCCCACCACCCAGCTGCCCAAGGCCCCACTCAACTTACCCCTGCTCCTGCCTCCGCGGCACTCTGTCCCTCACCACGGGGGCCTCGATCTGGCCCTCGCCCCTTCCCTCCCCCACAGACTGACCTGCTGAGCTGGGGCGCATATATGCATGCACAGGCGCGTTCAGCCCCCCACCCCAGCCTTGGTTCAACTGCAAGAAGCTCCAAGATCTACTGGTTGAGCTTGACTGGTTGGTGACCACTGCCCTAGGAACAAAGCCACCCTGTGCAGGTTCCTAGGTAGCACCAGAGCTTACTGGACCTGCTGGGGGATGAGCAGAGACATTATCATATGTATAAAACAGTGAGGATAACTATAGAAGAAAGAAGAGGTTGATTAGAGAAAGATTGGGGTCATTAACAATTATGGGGTGAAGAGATTAGCAGAAATCAAATAGATAATAGTGAGCCATGAAGTCAGTTGAGTTCCTCAACTCTGCCTAAATAGAAATGTGTCTGTCCTGACTAGGCAGTTTATTTACATTTTGAAGGGAGTAGGAATCAAATAGGGAGTATGACTGCACTCCAATGACTTCCCCTCCACCCTGGATATGCCTCAGCTGTGAAATAATGGTTCTGTTGACTTCTGAACTTGAATCTCAGTTGAAAGTGAGAAGCATGTAACACATGGTTAGATGTACCAACTTTTGATGGAACAAGGCAGTACAGCTGTAGAGCAGTGACTTCCTCTGGAAATGCAACTGAGGCCTTGAGATTCAAGTCCAACAGGCCTTGTTCCATCATGCAGGGTAATGTGTGCCTTTATATGTTCAAGTATGTTGAGACCATGAGGAGTTTCCTGCTTGCAGTAAATTATTTTGTACATAGCATGAGAAAGCTTTGATGGAAAGAATCTTTGAAGTACTTCCCAACTCAGCTTAGTCTTTGTTAAATTTGCTGTTTGCTGTGATTACGAAATATTAGTCCCCAGAACTGTTAGTTTGCCTGTATGTCTTGTTATGTGGCAGAATGTGTTAGGTGGGTAAAAAGGGAAGGCTTTAACAACTGTCTCATTATTTTGTATAGCAAGAATTCATAGTCCACTAATGTCCTATGAGAATTACATCAGCGTGTGTTACACAGTTCCTTAGTACTCTGAAACTTTTATCCATTCTCAGATTTCTAGACTTCTTCCAGTTAAGAATATTTACTTTTTAGATTGGTTAACTTTTACTTTTCTTTCAAAATGAGACAAAACTATTTGTTGTTTCTTGGGACGTTTCTTACTTTTATTTTGCTTATCTATTTAAAAGGGTTGATGTAATGTGAAAAACAATAATAGTCATGATTATTTTAGTGCCGCTCATGATTAACTAGCACCCTTAAGGCCTTGTCTACATGGAGGGAAAACTCAGCAGCATAGCTATTCTGGAATAATTTCCTCATATGTTCTACAATAAAAGTGATTCTATTCTGGAAATTTAATTTCCACACTGGGAGCAATTCTGGAACAGGCACTGCAGTGTAGTTTATTTTGTGATCTCTAAGCTAGTTATTCATTGTTTTTTTTCATATAAGCAAAACCCAACCTCAGGCCGAGAGAATGCAGCAGATGTTCCCAGATTCATTCGTGCTTCAGATTTTTGTCACCAGTGTTTTAGGCTTCCTTCACCACTCCTGTCTGGATTCTACCACCCATAGTCTGAAATACTAGTTCACCATTTTTTTCCTTCAGTAGGAACACAAAGAAATAGGGTGTAAGGACAAGGCTTTTCAACTATCCTCCAACATCTTAGTTTCCAGTTCCTTTCAAAAAGTAAGCCATTAACAATTGTGGGTCTGAAGATTTGTGGGCGAATTGGCTAGAGGGCCGCACCCAGAGAGTCGTGGTGGATGGGTCGGTTTCGACCAGGAAGGGTGTGGGCAGTGGGGTCCCGCAGGGCTCAGTCCTTGGACCGATACTCTTCAATGTCTTCATCAGCGACTTGGACAAGGGAGTGAAGTGTACTCTGTCCAAGTTTGCGGATGACACAAAGCTATGGGGAGAAGTAGACACGCCGGAGGGTAGGGAACAGCTGCAAGCAGACCTGGACAGGTTGGACAAGTGGGCAGAAAACAACAGAATGTAGTTCAACAAGGAGAAATGCAAAGTGCTGCACCTAGGGAGGGAAAATGTCCAGCACACCTAGTGCTTAGGAAATGACCTGCTGGGTGGCACGGAAGTGGAAAGGGATCTTGGAGTCCTAGTGGACTCCAAGATGAACATGAGTTGGCAGTGTGACGAAGCCATCAGAAAAGCCAGTGGCACTTTATCATGCATCAGCAGATGCATGACAAATAGATCCAAAGAGGTGATACTTCCCCTCTATTGGGCGCTGGTTAGACCGCAGTTGGAGTACTGCGTGCAATTCTGGGCGCCGCACTTCAAGAGGGATGTGGATAACCTGGAGAGGGTCCAGAGAAGGGCCATTCGTATGGTTAAGGGCTTGCAGACCAAGCCCTATGAGGAGAGACTGGGGCACCTGGACCTGTTCAGCCTCCTCAAGAGAAGGTTGAGAGGCGACCTAGTGGCTGCCTATAAGTTCATCACGGGGGCACAGAAGGGAATCGGTGAAGTTTACTCACCAAGGCGCCGAGGAGGTTAGATAAGCATCTAGCTGGGGTCATCTAGACCCAGCACTCTTTCCTGCCTATGCAGGGGGTCGGACTCGATGATCTATTGAGGTCCCTGCTGACCCTAACATCTATGAATCTATGTAAGGCCCACTATCTGTTCTCTAAAAGAAATACATTACTTATATACCAACTATTTTTCCAAGAGACCATTTTATCTACCTTTCCTTATAAACAGTCTTTCTGAGAAGAAATGTTCCTCTGCTCATTGTAAGTACCCAGTCTTGACTGTCTGATGTGGAGGCGTGTATCTTGGAGATTGCTACGACATTTCCAGTTTAGTATCATCGTAAGTGCTTAGCAATTTTTCACAGCCCATTTTTTTTTATTAATACCAAATAACATTTGCTAGCTGCAGCCAACCTTCTCTGCCTTTCTAGCAGCATGCAACTCTTCAGGATCTTGTGGTTACAGTTAAGTTGCATGAAATTAGAGTAACTTCTCCTCTTTTGCATTTACACTGATCTCCCCTTTATTTGGTGTGTCAAGATACAGAAATAATGAGTCACAGTTTTGCTTTGAGTCATGAGCATTGGAATCAAGCTCAGAAAGGAGTTTGCAATCCAGGGAGTCTGTCTTGGTCTTGGTCTTCATGCTGTTTCAGTGGTGGAGCAAACAGTGTTGGCTCAATGCCTGGGATAGTGCAGCTCTAAGCCCCATTTCTTCATAATGAAATGCTCCATAGAGTCTCTCTCCCCTTCTATGCTGCTACCCATGACATTTGTACTGGCAAGGCCATAATTTAACCTTTGAAACCACCATAATTTTGAAACCACTCCTTAAATTTCCTTCCTTCCCCCTTTACTAGTTAATCCTACATAATTTTGAGAATCAAGTTTTACCTAATCTTCAGGTGAGAGTTTCAGGACATTGTATTCCACAGCACCAGAGGTTTATTCATTTATTCTTTACCTATAAGAATTAAAGGGCATTTGATTTTTTTTTTTATCAGAACTTTGGGCTTTGTGAAGATTAAGCAACTTGACTGTATTCAACTGAAATTTTCTAGTGTTCTTTGCAGCTTAAGGCCTCATAGAAATAGGATTGATGATATCAGCCAAATGTAGACATGCTGCTCCCACTAAAATCTTTGTTTCAGTGGAGCCATTTAAATGCCCTAAGTCAAAATCTTCTGGCAATAAACTTGCATTTTTGTACCCTTGGATTATCTAGCATGAGACCATTCCATCTATTTTAATGTAATTTTAGCCATAGGTTGAACAAAACCAGGGTATTTTGTTCTGGAAATAAAGATCATCTACTCCAACACTTGAATCACACCAGCTGTAGTGATGAATATTCAGTTTTGTGCTAGAAAAAAGATAACAAGAAACCCATAAGGTTCTGCTTGATAGACATTAAGATACTTTATTAATGGAAGCTTTCCCTGCCCTTTACAGTGGACTGCTGGGATTCTTTCTGATGTTACACACAGTGAAACTAAAAAACTGTACCTCCTCATGGCAGTATGCAGCCTGGAGTTTCATTGCAAAGGTAAGAGGGGGACAATCAGCAAAACTTATAAGAACCTGCTCTCCAGAAGCAGAACTGTGAGTTTAAATCTCCATGTCTTTGATTTTCATTAGACTGTCTTTGCATCTGTCTGTTTAACAATATGTACAGAGCAGGCCTGAGACAGCAAATATTGATCATGTGAGAGTACCTTAAATAATGGGCTAGATCAGTGGTGCTTGACCTTTTGGCACTGTGGGCCAGATGAGTGGTCTGGGATTGGTCTGTGTGCTGGATTGGGTCTTTTGCAACAGCATTGAGCCCTGCTTTGTCTCCAGCTGGCCCATATGCCTGGATCAGGCTCCACGCAGCCTTGGTTTTCCCTCACATGCTGGAATCGGGTCCTGGGGCCTGCACCATCCCCACCGACTCCTGCACACTGGGATCAGGCTTCGTGCTGTCTCCACAGGCTGGGATTGGGCACTGGGATCTGCGCCCCTCCCCCAACTGTCCTTGCCTGGCCCTGTGTGCCAGGATCAGTCCTTGGGGACCTGTGCCACCCCTGCCCAAGCCTGTGGGTTGGGATTGGGCCTTGCACTGCCCTATCCAGCACGCAAGGGCTACACTATCTGGCCTGTGGAGCTCCCCATAGGTTCAGAAATTTGGCAGCAGGGGGACAGTGGGACTGCTAGCCTGCTGCTAAAAGTTTGAACTGGGGGGAGCCCTGTGGGCTGGAAGACATGGTGGCAGGGCTAGTCTCTGCTCTCAGGCTGGGAGTCGATCACCCCTGGGTTAGATCCTCAGGTGATGTAAATTGTGGTTTCTCCATTAAAATCTGAGGAGTTGTGCTGATTAGCAGCAGCTGAGGATTTGGCCTACTGGTTCCAAAAGTGATATGTTGCTGGAAGATCCTGCTTCTGAGAAGGACATCTGTGTCCACCAGTAATTGTTTCCATTGTTGCATCTTTCCTCCCAGCAGCTCTGATTTTTTAGAGCCAGAGTCAATGGCAGAATTCCCATTGGCTTCCATAGGAGTCGAATTTGGCTCTGTGTTACCAGCATGGCAATCTCAAATGCCTGATTCTCACATTAAGTAGTTAATGGCTCAGCTGGCCATGGTGTATGAAGTCAGAAGAGCCAGTGTTATTCCTTTTCCATGTATTACCCAGTTTAATCATTACCAGGTGCAACATCTTAAAGCCATGACTGCCCGGGGCAGTTAGTTCTTTGAAGCTTTCCTATGAAGATGAATGGAGTTGCTATTGTTTTAAAAAAAATCGTATAGTGTTTTTATTTAAAAATTACAGTAAAATGACTTCTCAGCTTGTTCTGGTGATGGCAGGAAAGGATTGTTGCTGGTGTTTCTGTATTCAGCATTTCTGTATTATGGCTCAGTGAAACTGCCAGTTGTATGGTATTTCTTGCTGGCTTCAACTTCTCATAAGAGCTCCAAGAACTGTCTGGCGGTGGAGTTTTATTACTGTAACCTCCTTGTTGGTTTTTGGTAGCAAGTCAACTGATTTAAAGCTTGCTGTTAAAAATGATTTTATATACTCTGGAGAAGTGCATTCTAAATGGGAATAGCTTATCCTGTTCACAGATATTGTGGATAAGTGGTTCTGTATGTGGTATTTATGAAGTATCAAAAAAGCCAGGAGGAATTGGTAAGAAACATGATAGTTTAAAACAGATTCAGGCCCTTCACAGCTGAAATGGATGAGAACCGCAAAGTCTGAAGTGGATCAAAGCTTTTCCATTATGTGGGGATTGTTAGATTTGGGAGATTAGCTGGGTCTGCCCACATAGATGTATCCTTCAGAGAAGGTGTTCATGTCATTGTAGTTGATAGATTTTTCTCAGTTTGCACCAGCTAAAGGTTTGGCCTGGTGTCTTTCTGGTAATTTAGTCTATATTTGTTTTCTTGTAATCAGTCCAAAAAGGTTACATTTGTTCATGTGAAAGTACTACACTCAAATAATTATTTTATTTTGGAAGTTTTTGCAACAGAGAAAATGAGTTCTTCCCTCTTTGTTGCTTTTACTGGACAGCACTGCTCAGTTCAACTGCCTGGCTTTGCGTATAAAAGGAACTAGGTGCTGGGTACACGCACTATGCCTATAGCTCCACATATTAAATTATTAAAAAGGCTGCTTGCATTTCTATAGTGACTCTTATCTAAGAGTCTCTCCGATGCCCGACAAAGGGTGTTTGTATCCGACAGCTTGCAAAGAAGAATTTTTCCAACTATTGTAGGTGGTCTAATAAAACATTATTGGATTTAACCAAAGAACCTTGCCTGCCTATGTCCTTAGACCGACATGGCTACAACCTATACCCCTCAAAGCATGGGTGACTGGTGCCTTCTCAGTCTGGGCGGGCACCCGCAGAAGCCGTCAGCAGTGGGGGCGGAGCTGGCAACTCCTGCAGGCACCGCCGCTGGCATCAGCAGCGGGGGCAGATCTGGCGAGTAGACACTGGCGGCAGCAGGGATCACTCTGTCAGGGGGGCATGTGCCTCCCCGTGGCCCCCCTACCAGTTGCCTATGCCTCAAACATCGTTATAAACATACAATTAAAGCTCTTGCCTTTCTGAGACATTTAAGAAACGTTGGAATTGCTGCATGCATGAATGAAATGCAGCCTTCAGCAGCAGCTTTAATATAACAAAAATGCTACACAATAGCTTTGGAACAGGAAAAAAAGAAGAATACTACATACCAATGGGGCTGGAGGGGAATTTATGTAGGCAGAATGCAATTATCTCAACTAGAATTTGACTACTATAGTGAAGTTAATACACCAACCCTGACAAAGTTGTCATGAGCTAACTCATTGCCACAAATAGACTGTCGATTCAAATATTGATTCATTGGGAAGAATGTTTTGTTACCAACTGAATCACCAGCATTACTTCCTCCTGCCCCTAGCTGTCCTTTGGAAATATCCTAACCAAATAGTGACCTATAGATCAACGTTGTGTGGCATGTGAGGGCTGACTTGATTGCAGTACATGCTGTCCTAGCTGCACGTTTCAGATCAGAAGCCCTAATACTGTAGAATACATTTTAGTCACAGTTGTAACAGTATCTTTAAAAGTGTCAAGGGTAGAAGTTTATATAAACAAGAAATAATAGAGAGAGAGAAACTATTTGAATCTGGACACACAGGAGGAGGGAAACAAGATCCAATGGAAAAAAACCCCCTGGATCACAACAGCGGCTTTACATTCCCACGTGAGCATTTTTCTTGGATTGAGTACTGCCCCAAATCATCTTCCTAAAATCTCAGACTGACTGGAGTTTTTACCATCAGTTGGAAAGAAGCAGCAGTTTAGGCCAGAATATGTTTGTCTTGAGAGCTAGCCAAGAAAGGAGAGTGCTGTAGTCCTCAGACAGCAGCACGGCCTCTGGGGAGGTTCAGAGAATGAAGAATCTGTTTTCCATTTGGATGCTTTGTATCTTTATGACCGATGAACTGATTGCTGTGATAGCTGCCATCACTTCATTTCTTCTAAAGCACTGATGCACCAATAAACTGGCAAGGAGATCTAAAGGTACCATTTTACAGACACAAGAAGACATTCTTTCTGCAGTCTAGATGGCTGGGTTCCTTGTCCTTTTTATTTTTAATTCAGTTAAAAACTAGAGGAGGCACTTAAATTTGCATTTACGATACTGTTGCTTTAGTAGGTTCTTTAAGGGTCTTTAGTCTGTAACAAGATTTGACAGATTTGGTGTCCAAATGTTGCTATGAGCATAGACAAATGCTGGGTTTAGTGTCCATATATGCTATGTGCAATAGTTTTACTGACAAATGCACTCTGCATAGTCTCTATGAAAGCCAGTGCTGTATGTATTAATATTTAAATGGGCCATACACCAAAAACTTCCCTTAAGATATACAAAAGAAATACTCTACTTCCTTTGTCACCATTTTGCAAAGCTGCAACTCCAGAAGACGAAGAATTTGAAAATATGTGGATGCTGCATGCTTTAATTTGAAAGATATGTTAGTAGCTTGGGTCATGTACCGGAAAGAACAACTTAGAGACACACATACACAAACAGAAACATCTGGTGACAACTCTAATGAGCTCTAAGGTTAAGTACAGACATTCAAAAAGCCAGAGGCAGAGTTAGTCCAATCTGCGTGGGTTTCTCTAAGCTGTGTAGATTGGATTGTGAGCGAATAGAAGTCACATTTGCCCTTCAGTTGGGGGAGGCAAGCATATGCCTTCAGTGACCGAGGCCAGAAGGCAGGGGGTATTCCTGCATGCCTCCCAGCCTGCTAAGGGCAGCCACACCTAGCTTAGCAGGAGCTATCCCTGATGGGCTACTCAGCACACACCCCCAGCCATCAGCCTCAGGGAAGGGGAAAGCCAGCAGAGAAACTATGCCCAGCCCTGTTGTGGTGGGGCAAGGGGGTGGAGTGAAAGGGGAGGCCCCTGGTCATGTGGACCTGGCTCCCCCAAGCCTAGCCAGCACATTTGGGAGGCCACACATGATGGGACCTTCCCCCTACCATGTTGTGCTTGCCCAGCTGGAAAGCCTGACTCTCCTCCAGCAAGTTGGTGCCTGTGAACAGTAGGGGAGGGGGGCAGGACTGTGTAGCCCATCTGGTTAGTCAGCCCAGCTGGGTAGGCACAGCAGTGGTGGAAAAGCCTCCACTGCACAGGATCGTCCAGCTGGGCAGACCCCTGTGGGAGGGGCTGGCGCCAGGGGGGTAAAGCATCCACACCTGAGGACAGGAGGGTGATCCAGGCTGACCTTGACAGGCTCTGCTCCCGCACCTCCTCTTCCCCGCAACCCCCCCACCTTGGCTGACAGTTTCAGGGAGGGCACAGAGCTGGGGAACAGAGGCTTTGCTGCCTCAGTTCTGTGACAGCCCGGGTCAAGGCAAACCTGGCTGAGTCGGAGCAGACTAGTGTGCATGGAGACTAGTCCACCCTCCCTGCAATGGAGGATTAGTAGGATCCACAAAGCATCTTGGGATGTCAGGGAACTGCAACCTAACTTGAGTTGGGAGGGTTTCTGGTGAGAGTTCAATAGACTGGTCTAACCTAAACTGATTGTATCTGTGGGGAGCCAGAGGAAAAGCAAGGGCAACATTGGACCCCTGCTAAACCAGATGGGACAACTGACAACTGGCGCCCAGGAAAAAGCCAACCTATTAAATGGGTACTTTGTGTTGATCTTTCATCAGTCCCACGGGACGCCCATGCCCATTACGGGACAGGGAGGCCTGGGTAAGGGAGGTTCCCTGCCCTCCATCAACGCTGACCTCGTGAAGGAACACCTTTACAGGCTGGACACCTCAAGTCTGCCGGCCCTGGCAGTTTACACCCAAGGGTACTCAAGGAGCTGACTAGCATCATAGCTCAGCCCCTTGCACAGATCTTCGAGAACTCCTGGTGCTCTGGTGAAGTGCCCGAAGACTGGAAGGCCAATGTGGTGCCTATCTTCAAGAAAGGGAGGAAAGTGGATCCGGCAAACTACAGGCCCATCAGCCTGACCTCTATCCTGGGGAAGGTCTTGGAAAAGATTATCAAAGAGGCCATCCTTAACAGACTAGCTGATGGCAATATCCTGAGGGATACTCAGCACGGGTTTGTTGCAGGTAGGTCTTAATTGACCAATCTCATTTCCTTTTATGACCAGGTGACCCATCACCTGGACAAGGGGGAAGAGATTGATGTCATATATCTTGACTTCAAAAAAGCCTTCAGTCTGGTATCCCATGATCACTTCTTGGCAAAACTGGCCAACTGTGGCCTCAACCACACCACGATATACACACCACGATCTGCTGGCTGGGGAATTGGTAGGACCCAGAGGGTGGTGGTTGATGGAAGTCAATCGTTGTGGTGCGCTGTGACCAGTGGCGTCCCTCAAGGCTCTGTCCTAGGGCCTATACTGTTTAACGTCTTCATCAATGATGTAGACACTGGTGTCAGGAGCGGGCTGGCCAAGTTCGCCGATGACACCAAACTCGGGTAAAGCATCTGCACCTGAGGACAGGAGGGTGATCCAGGCTGATCTTGACAGGCTCAGGAAATGGGCAGATGAGAAGCTGATGGTGTTTAACACCGAAAAATGCAAGGTTCTCCACTTTGGGAGGAAAAACCTGCAGCATGTTTATAGGCTCGGCAGCGCTACGCTGGCTAGCACTATGGATGAAAAGGACTTGGGAGTCATGTTTGACCACAAGATGAACATGAGCCTTCAATGTGATGCTGCGGCTAGTAAAGCAAGCAAAATGCTGGCTTGCATCCATGGATGCTTCTCAAGTAAATCCCGGGATGTTATTCTCCTGTTGTACTCTGCCTTGGTGAGGCCACAGCTGGAGTATTGCTTCCAGTTTTGGGCTCCGCAATTCAAAAAGGGTGTGGAGAAGCTTGAGAGAGTCCAGAGAAGAGCCACGTGCATGATCAGAGGCCAGGAAAACAGACCTTATGACGACAGGCTGAGAGCTATGGGGCTCTTTAGCCTGGAAAAGCACAGGCTCAGGGGTGATCTGGTGGCCACCTATAAGTTTATCAGGGGTGTTCACCAGGATCTGGGGGAACGATTGTTCACCAGAGCGCCCCAAAGGATAACAAGGTCAAACGGTTATAAACTCCAGCAAGACTGTTTCAGGCTGGACATAAGGAAGAATTTCTTTACTGTCCAAGCCCCCAAGGTCTGGAATAGCCTGCCATCGGAGGTGATTCAAGTACCCACATGGAACACCTTGAAGAGAAATTTGGATGCTTATCTTGCTGGGATCCTATGACCCCAGCTGACTTCCTGCCCCTGGGGCAGATGGCTGGACTCGATGATCTTCTGAGGTCCCTTCCAGCCCTAATGTCTATGAAATCTATGAGATCTATGATAGACCTAGATGGATGCACTATCTTAAACCAGGTTCTACCATTTTTAAACCAGTCTATATGCAGTCTAAACTTCTATTCTGTCAGTGCATCTATATGTTCATTAATGTGCCATAATTACTTCCAAGTTTAGTACCTGTAATCAGGGGTGACTGGTGCATCCTGAGTCTGGGGGGGGTCACAATTTTTGGGCAGGCCTAGAGGCAGACCAAAAGCCCCATATCCACTCCTATACTTCTGTGCCGTGGCTTAGTGCCCCCTGCCAACACGCTGCAGCCCACATGGCAAAAAAACTGCCCTGTCCTGAGCAGTGCTGAGTTGGGAGCCAGTCTCGGGGGGGGCAAGGGCCCCCACCTCTATGCCCTTTCTACCAGTCACCTTTGCCTGTAATAACAGGTACTAACTTAATGTGATGTAATCAGTGCTACTGCGCATTAGTGCAAACAAATGCTTTTTTTGTGATGCTTAATGCTCACTGGACTAAACTACTGCGCATTGTGACAGGAGCAAGCTTTCACGCCCGGTGCAAGCACCGGCCTGCCTCCTGTCTATGGGCCAGCTGCCCACCTCACTCTCCTGCCATGCCTTATTGTAATAGTATTGAAGTGTTAATTAGGCAGGAAGCCCATTTTGAACCCCAATGTTTAGGGGGATATCCACAGCTCCCTTCCACCTCTACACTGTGGCCCAAGCCTCACAGATGGCTTCCCAGGCAGCTGAACTCAGCCGTACCCTTCGCCCATTAATTGTGGTCCCCTCTGGGACCTTTGGCTCCCCCTTAGGCCCTGGCCCTGTCTTAGGCCAGTCAGGATCCTGAGACTATCTGCTCTGGGCATCCCTCGCAATGGACTGCCTTGACCCTTCGACCCCACTTTGGGTCCTGGCCCCAGCATGGGCCAGTTGGGTACCTTGGGTCAGGTCTAAGCTGCATGCCCATCCACAGGGTCCCCCATCCCCAGCTCAGGTGCTTCGCAAAGCATGCCTGGCCCCCCGGGATCACTCGCCCCAGCAGGCTCAGGCACTTCAAGAAGCTTACCTGGCCTTCCCTGCATAAAGTAACCCACCTGAAGGTTGGGTCTGAGTTAAGGCACCCTAACCCATTTTACACTGGGGAGCTGCTCACTCCTGGCATTTACCTGGGGACTGCCGCATCACCAGCAGCCCCACCAGACCTTCCTGCCCCATCAGGGTGCAGTTTTAGGTCATGCTAAGGACCAGTGAGGCCTCCAAGTCATCCCCATAACCTCACTCTTACCTCCAAGGTGTTCCTGGCAGAGGTCAGCAGAGAGGTGTTTCTTCCCTGCTGGGTGGTCACAAACTGCCCTCAGCTCAGGGAGCTGAGCCTTAAAATGGTGTCCTAATCAGGCACTGCCCCTCCTTCGCCCAGTCTTTAAACAGTGCCCCGCCACACGCTTTAGCATGGTTTTTGCCAGCTGTGCTAATGCACAGTAGAATTAGTTCAATGGGCATTAAGAGTCTCGTGTAGATACACACTGTTACAGGTTTAGAGCAGTTTCCAATCACTGATACCGGTTTCTGTGTAATTTCTGTACCTAGACCAGTAGTGCTGTCAGTGAGGTTTATTTAGATTTAGGCTGCTAATCTGTGTTTAAACATTAAATATGTTGCCTGTTTCTTTGAGTTCCCAACAGCAGTTGAAATTGCTGAGTTGGAGGAGCAGTGTCATTGCATTACTGTGCTATCTTTTATCAGTGCACTGGCTGTTTATGGGAAAATAATCTACCACCAGATAGTATACTATTATCTCATTAAAATTTGGTGAAGCGATAGACCTGGACCCAGCAGGAGTCTCTGAAACAGCTTATTGCGAGGAAAAAGAAGACAAGGGAAAATAATGGGAAGTAGATTCTGAATTATTTTTTCTTCCTTTTTTCTGACTTCAAACAACAGTGGCCCTTCTGCTGGCTTTTTAAATACTTTTTCAGAGAAGAAAGTTAATAACGTCTGAACTACAGATTGTTCCTATCTTCTCTTTGGCCTCCTCAGATTTCATTTTTACCAGAGCCAACATATCTGGATGTTGGTGGTGGTAGTTTCACACACCCAACCAAAACCATACTAGCCTAGCCTTGTCATTAGACAGTTGTACTGGTTCTTCCTTCATTATCTTTGGATATTTTTCTCCCAGGCTAAATAATTTCTAGTGATGGGTGTCAGAAATGGCCTTAGCACTTTGAGTTTGTGACATAATATCTTCCTTTGTCTCTCCCTCAAATATAATTAACTCCAGCCCAGGGCAGCCATACCGCTGTGCACAGGGACATTCTAAAGATTCTAGAGATTGGAGGGGAGAGATTGGGGCAGCGACTTGTTTCCTTAGAATAGCTCTAAAGTACCAGTACCTAATTTCCCAGTGTGTGTATATCTTGCTAAGGAAGTGCTGTCCAGATGTGTTCTTCCATTGCAGCAAATGGATTATACCTGCTTTATGTTTTCAAGACTCATTGCCAGAGCTGTAATGATGTGACCAGGTACCTAGGTCAGGTGCCACACCCAGGGCAACTTCCCATTGCCACAGCACTATGCAATTGTGAATGCAATCATGTGACTGCAGCAGCAGTTGATTTTTCCAAAACCACCCCTGCAGCTCAGCCCCTGGTGCAGCTGCCCCAGCTGCCATGCCCTAGTTATGCCACTGCTCACTACAGATGGAAAAAAGGGGATAGAAACTTATTCTTCATTGCCTTTTGATTTCTATTTGTTAGGCCTCAAAGATTTCTCTGCTAAGTGCCTCTCCTTTCACATGATGTGGGAGCATTTTCTGCTGCAATTCCAGCAGCAAAAGTACCAAGAAGAAGCAAATGTATTTCTGGTTCACTGCCTCTCCATCTCTTAATACAGGGCTCAGCAACCTATGGCCCACGGGCCAGATCTGGCCTATGGAACCATTTGATCTAGCTTGCAAGTGTGGGGCTTTAGCAGCCAGATTGACTCAGTTTGGGTCAGATGCAGGTGGGCAGGTGCAAGGGTTTACTCTGTGTCACACAGTTGGCCAGGACCCTGGAAAAAATATATATTTTTTTTACATTCTACCTTCCAAAAAAAAAAAGTGCATGTTTTATTTGGAGGCATGTTGTATGTGAGAAAATATGGCATTTTCTTATCTTTGTTCAGCTCTATGCAACTAAAATGACAGTAGCTCTTGGCTGACAACTTCCTTGCTTCCTTGGTTTGGACCTTATAAAGCTATTTATGCAAGAGGTTAATAAACTCTGATGCAGTGCTATTAATATGGTGTATTATCTTAAAATGGGGCTTCAGTATAGGTTGTAAGGCTACTTTATAAGCTCGTGCCTGCTGCTCTCTTGCCTACATGTTGAAGAGCTGTATACCAGAGAGGGAAGATGTTGGACCAAACTTGTTCAGCCTCTTCTGGCAGATGATCTGAGTGACATGGATGTGCTCCAAGGTAAGCATTGCCTAGGTTTTAGCCAGAGAAGGAGTTTCCATGATCTCAAGCCTTTCAAGTATGCATACAAAGGTGGGCTGAGGGGTGAAGGATTAGAAGGAAGGTGGTTTTGAACGTTAATATGGCCTGCATGTAAAAGTGTGTACTAGATATACAAACATTAGAAGACAAGTTTCTTATACTTTTCCTTATAGGAATAGCATCCTCAATTTAGATTATATAGAATAGATTTTATCCCTGGAAACTCAGAGGTGACTCCTAATGATCTCCATGTAAGCTACATGCATGCATGCATGCATGCATACATGTATCAGAAGACAATAATTTGCCCTGTTTGGACTTGACCAACAAACAAGGCAATCAGTGTGCTCTTAACAATATCTCAAGTCTGTAGAAAGCAGTGTTGATAAAGACCAATTGCTGAAGCCTTAAAAGTGTGGGTTTTCTGGTGGTTTCCATGGAGACCACTTGATAGTTGCAGTTGTAGCATCCAACACTAATTACACACTGGAATTGCTGGGAAGACTTCAAAACAGTCTCCATAACAACCCCTCAGTGTGTAACATGACCGTGAAGCTAAATGGAACATGTTCCCTTGGGCATCAATACGGTTTAATAAGGAGCTCCTCTTATAAGAACAGCTGAAATGTGTTGGATACGTGGAATCTCTCAAGAACGGAAAGTTTGTGTTTTAAAGAGCTTAATGTTTTCTAGGGCTACCTATACAGTAATTATCCATATAAAATGTACATGTAGTATGCTTCATGTGTGATATTGTTAAGTAGGTAAATTCTGAAGTACTTAATACAGTAGAGTTATACCTTGCTAAATGGTGCAACATTGTAGTACACGCAAAGCACAAGGTTTAATATTGTTTTGTAGTTAACCAAAGACTGCGGCGCTGGTGTCATCGGGAAGGCTTTGGCTTCCATGACCACAGCCCGCTCTTTGGTGAGAGCGGCAGTGAGCTGCTGGGAAGGGATAGCCTCCACCTCTCTGCTGGGGAGGAGGCTCTTCTCAGCCAGACTGGCTGACCTGCTCCACTGCGCTTTAAACTAAGCCCACCGGGGGATGGGGGGACTACTGCCACTGCTGGCCTGCTGAGCAACCCTTGCAAAGCCAGCAGGCCAAGGCACTTAAGGGAACCCACCCCTGCCCTAGCCCTGGAGTGAACTATAGGCAACACTAGGGCTGCCAAGGGGACACTTGTGTGCCTATACACAAATGCCAGGAGCTTGGGGAATAAACAGGAGGAACTTGTCCTCCTGCTAAATGCAAATAACTATGATGTCATAGGGATAATGGAGACCTGGTGGGACCCTACCCATGACTGGGTCACAGGTATAGACGGCTATATCCTGTACAGGAGGGATCAAGTAGACAAAAGGGGTGGGGGTGTAGCTCTCTGTCAAGGAAAGCTACGCATCCCTGCAAGCTGACATTGGCACCCATGGTGGACGACTCCACACCCTCTGGGTTAAAATCTGTAGGGAACACGGCATAGGGGATACTATTGTGGGTGTCTACTACAGACCCACTACCCAGGGTCAAGACCTTGACCAGGAGTTTGCCAGGGAATTGGCTGAGGCTGCGTGCTCCTGGTGTATGGTTGTCACGGGAGACTTTAACTACCCATACATCTCGGGGGAGGAGCACTCAGCCAAATCCGAGCAGTCGTAAAGCTTTCTCTTGTGCGTGGATGACCTCTATCTGATGCAGGAAGTCTACGGGCTGATGAGAGGTAAAGCGCTGCTTGACCTGGTACTGGCAACTGGGGGCAACCTAATCAGCGACCTATCGATCGAAGGGAAGCTGGGTGACAGTGACCACAAGCTGATCACCTTCACCATCCACCGTAAAGCTGGCAAGTCAGTTAGTAATACAGAAGTCTTTGACTTCAGGAAAGCTGACTTTGACCAGCTAAAGAGGCTTGTCAGTGAGGCCCTAAAGGGCCACACCCCAAAGGGGAGGGGAGTTCAAGACGAGTGGTTGCTCCTCAAGGGAGCAATCCTGGATGCGCAAGCAAAGTCTATCCTGTCTCGGAGGAAAGGCAGTAAAAGGGCACAGCAGCCCCCTTGGCTCTCCAGGGAACTAGCGGATCTCCTGCATCCTTAAAAGGAAGACCTACAAAGGATGGAGGACTGGAACCACCACCAAGGACAAATACTCTGATCTGGTCCAGACCTGCAGAGAGCAAACCAGGAAAGCCAAGGCTGTGATGGAACTCCAGCTAGCTACAAATATCAAGGACAATAAAAAGTCATTTTTTTAGATATGTGGGGAGCTGGAGGAAAAGCCAAGGGCAACATTGGACCCCTGCTAAACCAGATGGGACAACTGACAACCGATGCCCATGAAAAAGCAAACTTGCTTAATGGGTACTTTGCGTTAGTTTTTCACCAGTCCCATGGGATGCCCCTGCCCACTGTGAGTCAGGGAGGCCCAGATGAGGGAGATTCCTTACCCTCCATTGAAGCTGACCTCGTGAAGGAACACCTTGACAGGCTGGATACCTTCAAGTCA
>NW_005842645.1:885615-903998 GCF_000455745.1 Alligator sinensis | reverse complement strand
ATGAGCCTTCAATGTGATGCTGCGGCTAGTAAAGCGAGCAAAACGCTGGCTTGCATTCATAGATGCTTCTCAAGTAAATCCCCGGGACATCATTCTCCCCTTGTACTCGGCCTTGGTGAGGCCGCAGCTGGAGTATTGCTTCCAGTTTTGGGCTCCACAATTCAAAAAGGATGTGGAGAAGCTTGAGAGAGTCCAGAGAAGAGCCACGTGCATGATCAGAGGCCAGGAAAACAGACCTTATGATGAGAGGCTGAGAGCCATGGAGCTATTCGGCCTGAAAAAGCGCAGGCTCAGGGGTGATCTGATGGCCACCTATAAGTTTATCAGGGGTGCTCACCAGGATCTGGGGGAACGATTGTTCACCAGAGCGCCCCAAGGAATGACAAGGTGAAACAGTCACAAACTCCACTGTGACCGTTTCAGGCTGAACATAAGGAAGAACTTCTTTACTGTCTGAGCCTCCAAGGTTTGGAATAGAGTGCTGCCAGAGGTGGTTGGAGCATCCACTTTGAATGCCTTCAAGACACATCTGGATGTTTATCTTGCTGGGATTCTATGATCCCTGTGGAATTCCTGCCCCGGGGGTGGGGCTGGACTCGATGATCCTTCGGGGTCCCTTCCAGCCCGAATGTCTATGAAATCTATGAAAATGACTTCTCAGATTTCAGACTTTAATTTTCAAGTTTGGGCATAAGACATGGTTTCTAATGATCAGTGTCCTTTCTGTCATAACTATTTCCATTTAAATTGCATACTGCATATACATACCTTTATTAAATGCCAAGATACCCCTCAGTAAGCATACATACTAACTTGGAACAAATCTGTAGTATGTAATGTTTCATCACCACCCTTTTCCACACTCATACTGCTTCTGGTTTGAGATATTTGGCAGCAAGGAATGACAGTTTAAAGGCAGAGAATCTATCAACTCGAATATGTTTTTGAATTGCAGAGGAAACTGGGCCCATTGGCTTCTGTGCATAATAGATTCCCACCCACCCATGTTTTTATTTAGTCTCCCTGAGTTATTTATATATGGAGAGCTGAAGCTGAATGATGAATCATAAGTGTAACTGGCAAAGAGAAGACAAAAGAACAAATACCAGCTTGGAAATAGTTTCCAATGCTAGTATAGATGCCAAATATATGTGAGACTGGGTGTGTCTACATGAGACACTTAACTGTGCAGTAATGTAGTTTACTGTGCAGTAACTGCATGTGTCTACATGTACGCATGCTTACTGCTCAGTAAAAACCCCTAATCACAAGTAAATTTGATACCTGCATTTGCAGGTATCAAATTTACTCGTGATTAGTTACTGCTCAGTAACACGCATGTAGATGTGACCCAGGAGCAAATTTGCTCCCAGGTCAGCCTTGCTACAAGAGGGCCAACCTAAGGCTAGCCCCAGGACTCTGGGCTGGGAGCTTTTCTTGCCGCAGGGCTGGGCTGCCTCAATGGCAGCCCCTGCCTCAGGCCTTTAAAAGCCTGCAGGCATTTTGAGCCCTGGGGCACACCAGCAGGGAGCCTGAGGGCACTCCAGGCCCCTGTGTCCCTCTGGGCAGGCTACAGGCGAGCTGCCCCAGCCTGCCTGCATCCTGGCACTGCTGCCTGATATCACAGTGCTGCACGGCTTCCAGGCTCATGCCATCCAGGCCTGCAGGATGCTGCAGGCTCCAGCCAGGCCTGCCAGCCCCCACACCCAACTGCAGACAGCTCCTGGCAGGTGCTGTAGGGCATTGCCTCAGCCATGCAGCTGTCAGTCCCACGCTGGGCCCCTGCGCTGGGTGCTGCAGGTGGCTACCCAGGCTGGGCACACGGGGACAGCCGCACAGAGGCCCAGAGAGTCGGTGCCGGAGCCCTGATGGCAACATCCTCACCACCCATACCCATGCCTGTTGTCTACCACCCAGGACCCCAACTGGTCACAGGAGGAGATTGGCAACCTCATGGCACTGTGGGGCAAGGCAGAGGTGCAGTGCCAGTTCAAACAGGGTGGGCATTCCAATGCCTACATATATGAGGGGCTGTCAGTCCAGATGCAGGAGCATGGGCACAACCAGTCAGTGCATAAAGGTCAAGGCTTTGTGGGCACAGTGGGTTGCAATCACCAAACACAATCATCAGTCAGGGAGTGCCCATAAATCCATGCCCTTTATGTGACAACTCATGGACATCCCTGCACCCCAGGACCCTGGCTGCAGCCAGATTGTGTACAGCAGCATGGGTGGCCTGCCTGAGCCCCAGCCCCCTCAATGAGGCATGGCTGGCCATGACACTGCTGGCTGCCAGCCAGGGCCATCCCGAGGGGGGGACAAATCGGGGCAACCACCCCGGGCCCTGCACTTTGGGGGGCCCTGCAGAGCTGGGCAGAGTGGCCACAGTGGCTCTGTGCCGCTGCCAGCTTCTTCATGTCCAGCTGCTTGCTACCCACCCCTCCCCACGTTGCCACCACTGCTGATAGTGGCAGCAGCTTCTTCAGGTCCAGGGTGCATGGGATCAGAGTGGGGGTGGGGGCCCGTGTGGGCTGATTTGCCCCGGGCCCCACACCCTGCTCAGGTTGGCTCTGTCACCAGCAGTGCCAGTTCCTTTCTGGGGGTGGCCCCCAGCCAAGTGCTGCGTGCCATGCCCCACTGTCCAATGACATCGCCAGAAGCTGCATGCCATTGCTGCTAGCTGTTACTCCTCAGAGCTGCCAGGCCTGCCTGCCCCGGCCATATGGTAAAGCTTACACTGAGGGAGGGCACTCCCAGGGCCGTCCCCTCTCCACCCCTGCCCCCAGCCCCTACTCCTGCTCTCCCTTCCTGCCTGGCCTGCCTGCACTCTCCTGGCCCCAGGTTTCTCCCCACCCACCCAGCACGCAGGGAAGTGAGAGACAGTGCAAAACATTATTGAGAAGCCTGTGCCCCCACAGCTAGATGGGCACAGGTCTCATGCCAAGGAATGTGTTGATGCTGGTAGCGATGTCCTTGGCAGCGGGGGGCAAGGACATCTAATGCAGCCACAGGTCGCCCTCCAGGCAGCAGCAAAGGTTGTGGGGTAGCCGAGGCTTGACTAACCACATCATAGTAGCTCAGGGTCCCATGCCAGGTGCACACGTTCACTTAGGGCACCATGGCAATCAGCAGCAGCAGGACATAGTGGGATGGGCACACCTCAGTCTGTGCAAACAGCTCCTCATGGATCTCCCAGCACACGTGCACCAGGGGCATGCTTGGGGTGCAGTGGTATGGGGGTGGGGCTGGCCCCAAGGCACCTCCCCAGAGAAGACCCCTGTGGAGAGGTGGGGGCACGGGCAGCTCCTCATCCCAGTCATCTAGGAGCCTTGTTTCCCCAGAGCCCAGGCACCTTGGGCTGGGCAGCAGCACAGTAGAGTGGTTAGTCTTCAGGAGCAGGCGGGGGACAGCAGGGTCTGGAGCTTCTGCAGCAGGTGCTGCCAGGAGCCTGGCCTGTCCCACCCTGAGAATGGGATGGGGGAAGTAGGTTGCCTGTGGCCAGCACCCAGTGGCCTGCTGGCCACAGGGGAGTGAGTGGGGACGGAGGGCTCGACCAGTGGATACCTGGGCCCAGGCCTGCCCATATGACTTACCATAATCCCTTGGCACCTGTGCACATCTGACCCCCACTGAGTCTGGGCAATGCTAGATGGCATTGCCATCTTTAACACCTATCTGTCTCATCAACTGTCCAGCTGTTTATCACATCTCATCTGGAAAACTTTCCCTTATGCTGTAAGTCATAATCTCTCTGTGCTTGTTTGAGGGTCTGATTTTAACATGTAGCCACTAGCTTGCCTTGGTGATTGAGGAACCCCATGTCCCTAGAGGGAGTAGAATGGATGAATGGGTTGTGTTACAAAGGGTGTGCTCACTTCCAGAAATCTTCAATGCATGGGCAGAGTGCACCAGCCCTTGGGAAGATGCAGTCTGAATCCCCTTTTCCATGCCTGGCTGGCCCTGTAAGCTGACATGGAGAGGAACGAGGCAGGGCACTTCCTCCTATCTATCTCATTTTCTATAGCTATACAAGAGAGAAATCATTAGTCTTCCCCAATTGCCAGGACTTTCTCAAGGTATCTGGTGGAGCTAAGAGACAGAATGACCTTAGGCATCTTTACACATGCTCCAGGGTGAGAGGTGGGGGTGCTTTAATTAAAGCAGCTCCAAAGGGAATTGTTATATTAACATTTTTAGAAGCATTTAAACCATATCAAATTATCAGTGGTTTCTGATGGAATATTTTGACCTTGTATACTAACCACATGGTTAGAAAACACTGGAAAGCATTTTGTTTTTTCATAGAAAACTAAAACCTTTCAGAATCCCAACTTTTCTTTGCAGTCTTTAGCATAATAATAATAGCATGTCAATTTTTTTCCATTACATCATTGCTAAAGCAGCAAAAACATACGAGAAAGTGGCAATAAAGCGGCTGTAGATCTATTATTGTTTGACTGTATGGAAACAGGTCAGTGAAGTAGTTAGTTATCTGGTCTGGGAACTGTTTGTTTATGAATTAGGTTTTCCCAAAGGAATTATGTGATAGGAAATACAATAGGAAATGGACTTTTAACATACACATAAATATCCAAAAATGTAAGTGTTTTACAGGAGTGGGTAGAGAAGTTGATGGAAATTTGCTATTTTTGTTGATTATATTTTTTTAAAATAGCAAATTCCACATCCTTAAGTTTCTTTTGCTATTTTTGATACCACTGACCTCCCCTAAAGTACGTTTGTTGCAGAAGTACAACAATAGTTCATTGTTACATAACTGCTGACTGGGGTTTAGAAAATTCAGGTGTTTATACATGCTGTGAAACTGGAAATAAAAACAGCTCTTTTTACAGGTAATTCATTCTTTTACCCATGTGTTCTGACAATACTTTGTAATGCCAAGATAACCAAATTAATGTTAACCATGTGTAGCAAGACTGAGCCCCAGGGGTGGCCATGACACCCCCTGGTGGCTACAACTCCTACTTTGCTTGGGCTCCTCCTGTCCTCTCCTTTTTCTTCTGCCTGCCATGCCTCAATGTAGTTATTGGCTTTTGAAAAAGGAGGCTGCCCAAGGGTCCTAGAGCAAGTCCTAGTCCTTTATGGTGGCTGATCCCCCTTGGACCCTGCTGGTCCCAATCCTTTCTTCATGCTCAGTTGGCCCTCCTGACCTGTCCATGCTCCCAGGGCACATGTTACCTTATGGGCTATGTGTGGTCTCCAACCTCCTCTGTAGCTATGCCCATGCCTCTCAAATATTACCAGTTGCCCCTCAGCCAAAACAGGCCACCTCAAGCCTCTATGCCCTTGTCAGAACTTCAGGCTTGCTGGCCTTGGCCCCCACTTTCTCTCTGGTCTCCTTAGCCCAGGACCACTATGCTGGAAATGGCTTCTGGGCTCCCGCCCTAGTCTCCCCCTTTCAGGCCCTGGTTTCACCCCCTTGGGCTTCAGGCCCCTGGCCTTGCCTCTCATGGGCTCTGGCCTTAGCCCTTCTGTCCTTCTACATGGTTACCTAAGGCCCCTGATAGACGTTATGTTTAAGACATGCTTAACCTCTTCAGCATGTCTCCAGTAGTAACCTGGCCACATGTTCAAGCAATTAATGGTGTGATAAAACAGGGCATAAGCCAAAAAGTTATTACAGAAAATATGTGTAATAACTTTGTAGCTGGCTCCCATCACACCTTAATTAAATGTGTGGCTGCTCCCAGCCTCAGGAGCACACTGGAGCCCTTCAGGACTGGTGTGCTTCTGAGACTAGGAGTGCCAGTCAGCTGATTGATACTTCTAGCCATGGGAACTCATCCGAGTCCTTGGCTCCTGCACGCTCATGGCTGGGAGTGCTGGTCAGCTGCTCAGTGCTCCTAGCCATGGGAGTGCACGGAAGCCAAGGGCTCCAATGCTCTCCAGTGACTAGGAGTGCTGACCAGCTGACTGGTGTTCTCAGCTATAGGAGCACTGGGCCCCTGGCTTGCTACTTGCCAGTGCAGGGGGGATTTGGGATCTGAATCCTGGGCTCCTGCACCAGCAATACCATGCAATTGGGATCTGACCCCCAGTTGCAGAATTGTGCCTCCTGCCATGCATATGTGGCATGGGAGGCATGTGTGATTGTTGGGGTTGTGGATCAGATTGCATTGCACCTTTAATTGAACACTGCAAGCGGCCTAAGTCCCAAAAATGCCGGTTAACCACAGGTTGGCACCTTGTTCCTGCCTGTGTATATATGTAAAATAGAATGCCAAACTATGTTGCGCTATTGTAGTGCAGCAATGTTGAAATTTTAGTTCAGCACACATAGTTTGGTTTAAAATTGGCAGAGCCTGGTCTAAGAACTGGCTCCCACCCCTTCAACCAAAGGGTGATGCGTGTCCTATTCATAACCGATCTAAACTATGCCACTTACTGAAAACTGTAACTTAGATCAATTCTGCCTTGGACTTTTGTCTGTACCTAGCCTTAGTATCTGGTTTACACTTGCACTGGCCACTTTTCAAATAAATATTGCAATATAAATATAAAGTCAGAGTTAAAATTGAGTTGGGTGCTATAAACATGCTGCGTTTTATAGGTTGAAGTGTGATAACACTACACTATCTATCTTCTTAGCGATAGGAAGGAGGAAAGTGTATATTGCTCATTATCTTCTGTAGCAGAGGCCACACACTTGTTTTGGCTTTCTGTTTATAAATGCAGGATGATATTTGTGCTTACGAGTGAAGATGGGTGCGGTGGTTTTTTGATGCCCAAAAAGAAATAGCTACTACAATTTGAACCACATCTAATGTTTAGCATAAGAGAGAGAAAAAAAAGTTATTGTATTTTCATGATGTCTTTTGAAGAATTTTTAAGAGAAAGCTATACTTTCAGTATTCCGTTCATTTCATTCTGCCAACTACTGGGTTACTTATTATTGGGGGGGGGGGGTGCGTGTACATGTTTTTGGACTATGTATGTAGGTCTTTCAAATAAGAAATAAGCATGGTCTTGTTCATGTCTAACCGTTAAAAAATCACAGTGAAGAGACTGTAGTGAAGAGATTTGTTTTGCCCACATTCCAATTCTACTAATTAAATAAATAAGGTACTGTTCTTCATTTTCTTTTCTAAACTGTTGCTATGCCCTCTTAAACAACTGAGGAGTTCTATTCCAGAGGTGGCTGTATTTTTAGAAAATGTATCATAGTTTTTAAACCTAAGAAACCAGTACAGACAGCAAATTTGGAAATACTCTACAAAATATAGCATAATTATGAAGTCAGTCAGCAGTCCAGGAGTTATTTTGCATTCTAATGATCATCCAGAATAAGAAGAAAATATTGAATATATCATATATCTTAAAAGAGAAGTGCAGGTGAGTTTGGGTAGCTTCATATTCTTATCTAAAGCCCTGATCTTGCATTAGGATTGGGATTTTATTTGAATTGAAAGATTAACACCACCAATTCAGGAGTAAAGTGATAATAAGATCAAAACAAAGAGGTGGTGTTGCAGAAATCATCATATACAATATGGTGCATGAAAATAGCACATAATAGATCAGTAGAACAGTAAAGTTATTTACTTACTTATCTGTATAATGTAGTATAGTGTAGTATGTACATGAATTTTTAGTGTAGACCCTAGAAGAAAAGTAATGGGGCTCCTTACCAAAAGCGTGCTAACCTATTGGAGTATGTATGTGGTATCTAATAGCCTGAAATCACTGGAAACCCCTACTTCCCCCACCCCCACCAAGCAAATGCTAACTCAGGAGCATTTAGCATAAACAGCATATGTCAGAATTTCCCACAAATCATTTAATTGGACTCATCCTTATGTTGTGACATATGGTTGAAATTCCTCAAATTTCTCTGTGTTTGGAAAGTATGTCCTGCATACTAGATATTTAAAAGAAACAATATCTCCCTTCTGCCTATGGGTGCATTTTAATGACACGTCCCTCTAGTAGATAAACATGCCTGAGCCGAAACTCTTAAGTCAGTACAGGTTTGGTATTTACTCTCTGCTTAGAGGTTAAACATTATGGCACAGTAATGATCTGGGACTACAGTGTGCATAGTTTGGCACCTGTCTTTATTTCCAAGGGCAGTTAATTACCTCAGTTGTCCAAGAAAATTGGCTGTTTGCATCTAAAGATGAGTGTTTAGTCAACTCAATGTTAAATTTGAGTAATTCCAGGAGAGAAATGCAATGGGATCTCAGACCTCCCTGCTGAGCTCCCTGGAGCTGCCAGCAAGAAACAAGACTTGCACTTTCATTCCTGCTTCCCATGGACCAGGCCCTGGTAATTAAGCAGCATATAGAGCTCATAATGACCCTAATCATGTGCTCCTATATTTGCATCTAAAAATTAATATTAATTACATTTTGTTTACTCTTGGAAGTGCCATTTTGAGTACTTTGGGGCTAAGATCTCACTTGTATTGCCTATGAAGCATTGTCTCTCTGATTATGCTCCAATTGTCAGGGGATTTAGTCATTCTTATGCTCTGCTGACTGAAGCAGTTGGGCTAAAGGGCATATTTTGTCATTCATTTTGTTTGTGCTGATACTGTCAGGCTCTTATAGCCTGATAAAATCCTTCCTTAAGGTTCTTCCCACACATTCCCATATGTCTTGATTAATACAGCTGGATCAATAATTAGGGGAAATGAGACTTTACAGAATGATGTTGGGTTGGGAAATTTTCCCTTCATTTATCCAGAGCAGAGGTGGCCAACCCATGGCTCCAGAGCCACATGCAGCTCTTCAGAAGTTAATATGTGTCTCCTTGAACATTTACACAAGTACACAGTGACCAGCTTCCATAGTCGTTACTTCACGTCACGTGATGCGACTGCTCGCAGCAAGCACATTACTCAGTTTGGACTTGGAAGTTTGGACTCCGGTGCCACGGGTTGACCACCCCTGGTCCAGAACCATTAATATTTTGGAATATGAGCTTTAGAGACCCAGCCTAGAGTGTTCAGTTTTTACAGGTTTTCTATATTTGGCAAGAAATGCCTTGCCATTGTAATGGTCACTTTGCTTGAAAGCTTAATGGAAGAATTCTAACATTCATAACAGTTTATCTCCTAATCCTCTCTGGAATCATGCAAAGACTGCTCTAACCTCATATACTCCTTCTCTTCCTCTGACCCTGCCCTTGTTCTGTGCAGGGTTGGGGAAGGCAGCAGGTGGTGGTCTTAGTTTTCCTGCTCAAGAACCTGTGGTGTCCTATGGATGATATCTCCATTAAAAATTTTCCATAGGTTTCTAATTTGGCTGGTGGCTGTAAGAGTTGGGGCATATGTGGTGGTCTTCTTCCTTCCTTTGTCCCTGACTACTCTTCGTGCTCTGCTTGTCATTGGTCTGCATATATCTGAAATGGCTCTAGTTATATTGCACCCAACCCTTTCTTGTGTGGCAGGATCACCGTGACCTCTGTCACAGAGGGAAAGCATATGGACAAATCTGTCAAGGCTGGACTTTTATGACTGAGGAAGGGACAGTCCCAGTTCCCTGAAGCCTGTCCACACCATGGAGTTCTGTAGGGCGCATGAGAGCAAGGCCTGGACATTTTCCCCTTTTCTATGCTTAGTAAAGTGGCTACTCTGTTCCTTTCCCTTGTTCTGTCCAGCTGAGCAGCAGTCCTAGCTTGCCTGAGTGTGGCTTTTAACAGTCTTCCTTCAGCAATCAGCTTTATGATGGTGATCGGATGCCTCCTGCTGTTCAGTTGGGGTCTGTCAGTCACTCCAGTTCTTCAGTACAGCTCCTCTGCCTAAGTCTTGCTGCTTTTAAAAGAGCTTTTTAGCATGTGTCTTAGGCCCCAGGATTGGGTGTGGGGGTCTCTAGTCTCCCTGTGCTCTTCCATGCATTTGGTTGTTCTTGCACCTCTACAGCATTGGCCCTGCTTATTAGTTGGGAGGAGTAAAACTCTACTACTTCAACAATCCTCATGGTAATTTACTGGTGCTCAGTATTTTATCATGCATCTCCACACATGCTTCTTTGCCTTGGCTCAAAGTAACTGTTGTGTCCTCTACGGTGTCCTCAACTGTGGTGAGGCCATTTCACCCAGTTGGCTTTGATTAGAGTTGTTTATGTGGTAGTTTGGTAGACCTGAGAAGACTTCCTGTTCCACTGTGCCTTCTCAGGTTGCCTTTGCCATGCAGAAGCTTTTTAACTTTATAAGCCTGCTTAGCCCTCTTCTCTCCCACACCTGCCTTTCCTCATGAATGATTGCTTGTTCTTCCTAGGTTGTCTTTATTTTGCATCTGTGCCTCATGCACCTCTGGTCATTCGCCAGTTTTCAAAAGGTTTTATCTGTGCTGGATGTTTATAGAGCTGTTTGGCAATAGAAATGATGATGGAGCTGTCAAAGGTTCCTTGAAAGTCTCTACACCTGAGAAGTCAACTCCCAGCTTTACATTGATGCCTCAGCCCCTGGGCCCTGCTGTTCTTAAAGGAACTTTTTGGATCCTTCCTGGACTCTTGATCTAATTAGGTTCCCAACTCCCTCAAATGCCTCCAGTTCTCTACTCTTGGGTAGTGAATGAAGTAGAGGTTTGCAACCTCTGTCCTCTCAGCTACTTGCACATTTAAACCCTAGAGCTTTCTTCCTGGACTACTCACAACAGTCTAGGCTCTAGCCATTCATGAAAAGGTTCTGTACTGACAGCTCAGATAGGGTAGCTCTCTCTTGGTGAGGAAACCCATTACCTTTCTTCTGGAGTCTACACTAAGAATTCAGGCTACCTAGAATCCTTATTCACTTTATGTAAGTAGGCTCCTTTCATTTTTTGTTCTCTGTACACTCTAGAGTAGAAGAAATAAGCCAACTTTCAAATAAACACCTACTACCACCCCACTCCATCTTGTATCTCCAGACCTTACTTGGTTCAGCAACATTCATCCTATCATGAAGCTATACTATTTTTTCCCATGGTGGGTGTGTGGAGGAAGCAGAATGGCTAAATGGGTTAACAGTTGGGGATGGATGCATCATCCCTTAAACTACCAGTCACCCTGAAATGATGTGATTGTGTTTGACCCCAGTACTTCTTCCTGCCATGGCAGTGGGTCGGACTTGATGATCTGCTCAGGTCCCTTCTAACCCTACCAACTATGAAGCTGTGAAACTATGTTTTCAGTTATGACTTTGCTAAATAAGTACACTTAATAAGAAAGCTGGTATTCTTCAGGGATTATTGCTGAGCTGTCTCTTCTATCTACATGTAAAACATGCATAAAAGTGCTTCAGTGATTGGAACTATAGAGGTTGAGATAGGTAAGTTCTCTCAAAATGCTAGTTCTAAATGAATTATGCTCCTGAGGGACATGTGAATAAGGAACGTTCTTATTTCTCTTTGGTACATACTTAAAAAAAACCAAAACCCTTTAAAATTTTCTTGCAGGGAAGGTTTGTACTTATTTTTCAGTAATAATTTCAAGTTACACCTAATGCTTTGTTAAACGATGGCTACAAATTGATTTTTCCTGAAAAAGAAGATACTCCATAATGTTATAGAGATGTTTTTTATAACTGACAGTTCAAATAGCTTGTGTTTAGCTGCTTGGACACCAGTTCTGCAACACGTCTAATTCTAAGCATGTAAATAGTCCTGTTGAAATTAGTGGGATTACTCATATCTCCCCCCCCCCCCCCCCCCCATATGGTTAAGGGCCAGAAAGAGCCATTTTGATCTAGTTTGACCACTACATAACAGACAATATCATTTTACTGTAACTTTGAGAGGTTTTTTTTTTTCAGGCATGTGCATACATCTTTGCAGAAAAAGGACTTTGATTTGTAATATGCTGCTGATCATTAGTTTTAAGTTTAACATATTCATATATCAGTTTTAGTGATAATGCAGCAAAATAGATTTTGAAATGGTAAACTTTTGTTTACATGGGAAGGCTGATCTTTTTTCCTAGGACTTTGAAAATGGTGGCAGCAAATTGTGAGTGTAAAAGCAGGGACTTGTTTGAACAGGAAAAAAAGATTCCTACACTTAGCACTTTTTTTTAAAAGTTATATTAAGGACATTTAACACATGTAGATAGAGGACTTTTTAGCATTTATTGGAACCTAGAAAAGTAAAAGAAAAAATAGATTCCAGGCTGGAACCATGCATACCTAGTTTTATCCTTGAACACATTGTATGGCTGACTTCCCTGAATATTCATTTTTTATTTTAAATTTAACCTTTTAAAATAAACTTGGGCCAGTAGGGGGCTCTCCTGCCCCCAAAACCATGTTTTGGGTGCTTCCCCTGGGGGCTGGCCCCCTTCCTGGAGCATACCTGCAAGCCTGGGCTAACCACTGCCACCACCTGGGCCTTGGTCTTTGTTAGGGCTCTGTGCAGCCTAGGATGCACAGACCCTGTAGACCTTGGGGGGTGCTTAACCCATCATGGTAATTTGGGGTGCTTCCTTTTAGCCTGAAGCATTCAAAAGTAGCCTCCTACATGGGAGGAAGGTAAAAAGCCACGCCCACCATAGCCAGCCGAGCAAAAGGGAGCTAAAAAGGCTTTCCTCACCCCTCTCAAGCACACTCAGCAAGGCGTGCTATAACAGATAGCTTTATTGATCAAAGAGGCCTGGGGCGCAGGTATAAGACAGAGAAATATCAAAAGAAAAAAACAAAACACCTTGAGCAAAACAGAATAGGCTTGTTGGCCCTTTTGATACGCGTCTAGTTCACTTAATCCTAAATTACTGGCTAAATTGCAGGTAAGTTACTGGCATGTTCATCCAGAGACTGATGGAGCTCTGGATGCTTGTTGCTTGTTTCAGCGTCTCAAAATGACTGACTGCCTCCAAAATGGAGTGACCCCTTTTAAAACTTTTGTGACCTCATCACTACTTCCCAACCAGAAACAGGGTCTACATGATGCAGACCAATCCTTTTAACAGTTGTCAGCACCCTCAGATGGAGGCAGCAGAGTCATGCAGGTATCTTGGTGGAAACTAGGACAAAGAATCTCTGCAGCCCAGCCCAGCTCCCCTTAGGTGCCCAGGCTCGGTTACTAAAGCAACCAGGCAGTGTGAAGAGGAGACAGAGGGGGTTGGGCTGTCCACTTACAGTCTGAGAATGATTTCTTCACATAAACAACGTAAACTGGAAATGTCTATGTATAGAGTGTTTTTCCTTTGCTTTTTCTTGACTAAATGCACGTGTTCTCAGCTGTTCACATTTTGCTTTTATTTTGCAGCAAGAAGGATGCCAGTGTAAAAGAAATACATTAATGTTCTACAGTTATTGTTCAAAAGGCTGAATCCTACAAAAGCAGTTGTGGGAAAGTTTGGGTTGATTACTGTAGAATTATATGTTATTTTTATTAGGGCTGTTCTCAAAGAGATTTTCATATGTTTATTCCCCTATTATTTGGCAACTTGACAAGTTTTACAGGAAACATGACTCTATAATGGAGTCAGTGACACAACTGCAACTTCTTACTTTAAAATATGACACTTTATTTCCCTATAATTAGAGAACAGGAAACATAAAGAGAAGGAATTCTGTAACTACCACAGTTTCTGTTCACATGCTTAGTTCTTGTGCACTTGAGTTCCTTATCCATGACCTGTCTGACACAAGCTCAATATATGTTTCTTCTATTATTTACAGTGGTGTAAATTGAGAGCCATTCCTCTAGAGTCAATGGCGTTACAGGAGTATATATAAAATGAGAGCTGCACCCAGAGATCAGGGGCAGGATCTTCGATTTTGATTTGCAGAATCCTAAAGTAAAGGTGTCCAGAAGTAGGTCTATTTATGTAAGCTGCATCAGATGTTCAGGCTATATAATATTTGGACTTCCATTTTTTTTTAAAAACTTCTATTGCTCCTGGTTGCAAAAGTAACTTCTAAATGGGAACTGAAAGCGAACTGTTGCTGTGACTTCTCCAACAATCTTTCTCAGAGATGTGAACTATGCTATTCTCTACTCACCTCAATTGCATGCTAACGCCTATGGTATCATAAAGCCTTTGATGTATTTGCAGTTAGGATCTTTTATTTTGTCTTTGTGTTTTCACTGCCATATGGACATAAGGAAGGACTGAGTACCATGTGTATGTCAGATAGGTGTTTTGCCATGGGTTGTGCTGATGGAGAGGAAGCTTAGTTATTTCCTTAGTTTCCATGTTGTTTGTGGGTTTAGTAAAGAGGCCATAGTCAGCCTTCAGGAACAGATTAACTTTTTAAAGAACTAAAAGAGAGGTGAAACTGTGAGACAACTCTGTTTGTAACTTGTCTGCCCCTGCTCCTGCCAAATGCCCATTTTCTCCTGGCAGTCTTCTTACAAGCTTCCTAATGGACCAGTATCCTTACCGTTCTGGACGCTAAAAACTTGTCTGTATTATGATATACCTTAGAAGGATGGAAGGATAGAGGATGTCCATTAGAAATACACATGGCCATATTAATACCATTCACTCTGCGCTGAGTAACTGTACAGTGAGTCCACAGTTTTAATGATAAGATATCCTGGATCAGAACCCAGCTCCTGGCCCTCCCTGCTTTGCACTGCTCTAGTGCAGGGCAGCTAGTTTCCCCTAATTTATGACAGTCCTCAGATAACATAAATCTTTTTCTACGCTATCGATCCATACTTTCCTCCTAGAGTGCAGGGCACTGTGGGAGGGCCAGGGCAAAAAGGGGACATGGATGGAGTGCTTAACTTGCTTCCGAGGGTTCTGCTTCTCTGCAGGGGGATTCTTCTGATAGTGGGATAGGGCCAGCATAACAATTCTGACACCTGTCCTATGTGCCAGGAGGTAGTTTGGAGGAAGATGGGCTGATCAAAGAGCCATTCATTGTACATGGAAGCCATATCATTATATCCCTAGATGTTAGAACTGCTCTTTGGGACAGAGGTAGCCAGCCATCTCCAATGAGAACTGGTGCAGCTTCTGGTTGCCCCTAGGATCAGAGCACTCTAAAAATATCTTAAAGCCGCTTCCCCTTTCTCATCCTCGTGGGTTATCCTGAGTGCAGTTCACTTGTCAACAAGGACTCTTTGCCTGATGTTTCTATACAGCAGTGGTTCTCAACCTTTCTAAACTCAAGGCACCCTTTGTTCCTTTGTTATACTCAAGGCACTCCTCAGAAAATGCCAACTCTTAGCTTTCACTCATTTTTTGACTAAGGAGAATAATAGAACAATTTTTTTTTTAATTGCAAACAACTCAGAAAGACCATAATAGGTCAGGATGCTTTTAATGGTATGGATGCCTGTTTGAATTCTTGAGGTTTATCTTATGAATCATGTTTGCACACCAAACACTGGTAGCCTTACATGGCATCCTGCAGCACCCCATGGCATCCTCAAAAACCACTGTTACTGAGAGCACAAAATGACTTGGTTTCTTTCTCCCTTGCAGTACTCCATTTCAAATTCATGTCTAATGCACAATCTCATATCATGCTCATGTCTGTTCTACCTTTACTGCTTCCTGGAGTCCGTGTTACAGACACTAATGGTTTGGTGCACCATACCACTCAGGTACTAGTAACCTGCCAGGTGTACTAGAGCTGGGAGGCACGCACCAAAAGCTGTTCAGACACCAGGCTATACAGGCATTAGTTGTAGCATGTCTCAGTAACAACACAGACGCATGGCTAATTGGCTATTTCACTAGGCCTGACAAAAAAGACAAGGCTGGAGAAGGTTGCAAATACCTGAAGATCTGGGGCTTAGGCACATGCAGTTTCTATTTGGATCCTTCCCAATGTGTGACCTAGGCTTAGGACAGATTTTTGGCCTGTTTGAAGTAGACTAATGAGATTTAAGGCTCTTCTGGACCAGTGTTTCTTATGCCTCTCCAGTCTGGTCTTTGCTAAGGGTAGTAGGAGTTTGCAAATTTCCAGTGCAGCATTACATAGTTGTGTGTTCAGTAGGGTGCCATCTCTACTGGCTGCTTGTCCAATTTGTGCTGCAAACTACATATTCCACACAAATCTAAACCTGGCTGCTTTGTCCATTGGTCATATACACATGGTTTCCCAGCTCCTGGGGCAGCCACTTTGTACAGAGTCCCCCACTGCTTCTGGCTGGCTTGTTAAATGGCTGCTGCTTGTTCAGATTCCAGAGTCCCACTCACTAGAGGTCTGGGAAAAGGCATGGTGCCTGTGTGTCCCATCTGTGTGTCACGGGCAAAGTTTGGGAATAGTAGCTTCATGTATTAATAATTCATCTCCCTGGGTTTCTCCCTGTGCATGGATTATAGAGCTGTTGGGTAGAAAATAATTAGTGTGAGCACAATTACAAAAAGTTACTATCAGGAAAGATGTTGCAGCTTGTAATTATAACAGGTTCTTTTGTTCTTTTCACAGCTTATCACAGCTGGCTTGTCACCATTGTTCTTTGTCATGACTGTTAACATGCCAACAATTTGCTGGTAAGTACTTGCATGAAATTGTTATGGTTATTTTGAATTTCCTATTGACTTTGTGGGCAATATAAATTAGTTTGCCCAGGAATATGTTCAGTGTTTCTCAACCTTTTAAGGAGAAAGTACCCCCTAACTTCTGAAAATTTTACTAAGTACACCAACACTCAATTTTCCAGGGGATTTTATATTTACAGACTAATGTGTGCCACATGTTGGAAGAAGGGCTGTGTATATAAGGCCGTTATATGACAGATGTCTGATCTGGTGTGGGTAGAGTTGCCACCTTTTACACCAGGGGTGCACAACTCAAGTGTGTACGTGGGCTAAAGGTGATGTTGGCCAAAGCTAGGAGGGCTGAACCCAGTGCTGCGCAAAGTGTGGCATGCCAAATTATTACTGGGGAATTTAAAGTGCCATGCAGTGTGCAGCACACCAATTTTTTTGCCATAGTTTTGAAAGGAGGATGGGGTGAGAAAGAGAGGAAAAGAAGGCGAGAGAGAGTATTGGGGTACCTGCATACCCCCTGCCTGTGTCTTGTGTACCCCCAGGGGTACATGTACCACAGGTTGAGAAACTATGTTTTAAATGACTAGTCTATTTAATATCAGTAATATTTTGTGTATCTACGGACAGTGCCCAGCGCAGCACAGACTGTGAATACAAATGATAAAATGGAATAGTAACACATATCTCCTTCCAAAGCAGTGCCTTGTATTTTGCCATATAGAGCCTGCTTCTCAAACTTGGAATTTCCTAAAGCAAAATTGTAAGTTTTTATTTGAGTAGTATCAGTATTTAGATTTAGGCACCTTGAGGCAGGGGCCAGCTTTCTGTTCTGTGTTTATATAATAATGCCTGGGGTCCTGATCCTCATCTGAGGCCTCCAAGTGCAACTGTAACACAAATTTTTTTTTTAATGATAATAGGTTTCTGAGTGCATGTTGGTGTATAGAATTATTGTTGAAAGTCTATATCCCTCCATTTTTTTGGAAAATTTCAGACTGGGCTCTTATTTTCTTTGTGGTCGGCGTTACAGGGATTCTGCTTTTCAGTGAATTAAATCACTGAGTTTTCTTTTCAAGATTTGATATTTAGTATAATATCAAACTCAAATTCATGTCATTGGGTTATATGTGCACTCACACCATCAGATTTGCATAAGCATCCAGCCAAATCAGGCTGCTGTGTATCTAGCAGCAGATTTGGTAACACATCTGGATTTAAGTCATGCCAGATGTGGGATATGTAGTTTTGGAAGAGTTCAGTGGGCTATAAACAGTGTATAGACCGTGTGCAGGCTTTTTGCAAAGGGATATATTTCTTAAAACCTTTATGACATGCCTAGGACTGTATTAGATATTCATTTTCCCTTGACATTTTTGGACATCTGATCCTACTTTCCTTAAAGTTACTGGAGAAGCTCCAGTTGGTTTCAACAAATGAAGGACTGAGATCTTTTGTATATTGTACTTTGTAAACAGCTGCAAATGCGAGTCCTCTGTAACTGAAAAATAAGCATTCTTCTACAATGTAATCCAGTTTGCTTTGTGCTCAACTTTTCTTCATTGTTTTATAGAATTTCAAAGTCAATGAACCACTCATTTCCTTCCTGTATATGGCTTTTCCTTAGTTATCTTTAGATATTTGTGCTTTAATCACAATGAGGCAGAAAAGGATTGTGAAATGTGACCTCTACAACTGAAAGGTAGTTAGTTTTAAAATGCTTTTTGGAACCAATATATGTCCATTACAGTTTCATTTATAGACCTTAAAAAACTAGAAGTAAAATATCTTTAATATAGTGCAAGGCTGATGTTTACCATTCTATTCTCTTTTCCCAAATCATGTCTCATGTAGCTTTTTCTTTTTTCTTTTTTTTTTAACAGCTCATAGATTAAACAAAGTGCAGAGAGCGGACTTTGAAAGCAAACTGGGCTCTTTTTGATAAGAAATGCCAAAATAAATCTTGTATGTTTTTCTAAAATTGCAGAAGGTCAC
>NW_005842645.1:876269-885584 GCF_000455745.1 Alligator sinensis | reverse complement strand
AATGTTGCCAAAGGCTGAAAACTACAACACACCCTGCCTAGCACTAAGCTAGTCTGACAATCTTCACTGTATTTTATACATATGTGCGAGCATAAAATATGCATGATTGTGTATGTGTGTATGTAGCATATATACATTGACACACACAAGTGTATGCTAATTTATTTATATAGAAATATACATATAGAATGCACAATATAAGCACTATATTCCTCTACACTCTTACATAATGTACATATATGAGTGTATAATGCATAAATAGCAGATACATTTCTTCAAAGAAGCTTTATTTGGGACCTTAGCCCAGGATTATGTTTAGACGGTTGAGAATTCAAGCAGGTGATGATTTTTTTTGGCGCCCTTTATTGTTTGGAACAAGCAGTGTCAGGGATATCAGCAAAGCTCCTAGAATAGAGTTTGTTGTATTAGGGCAGCTGCAGTGAGGATTTTTTGGCACATGTCCAATATTAATATTGGTTATTTCTTTGTGTGTTAGTTTTGTAGTGCTGGGATGGGCATAAGGTCCATCCCATCATAAACAAAATACAAAGCAGGACATGCATTCTCCTCCCTTGGTAGAGACTAGATTGGTAAATGATATACACACAAGGGAATACAAGGTCAGCAGCTCAATTAGGGGGAATACAGCTACATTCTTGACTTAAAGTATAGGCTGAGATGTGCATGTGATCATATTAAATTACTGAGGATAAGGACTGGAATATTAGAACAGATAACCATATAAGGATGAGACCATAACAGAGCCTACCATTATTTACAAGTTAGCTTTCATTCCAAAGTATCTCAAAGCACTTTATGATGTATCTGGCTATTGCTACTGTATGTATTGTAGATATCAAAGTGCCCAGTAATTTTTTCCTGATCACTGAGGTACAGCTAGGGATAGAATATGTTAAAGTTAATGCAGTAGTTAATGCCCTCTTTGAGAGAAGGCATTTAGAGCTTAATAGAAAATTATAGCTTTTCTGTAGAATTTTTAGGCCAAGTTGTAGACCAGTGGTTCTCAACCATTGTAGATTCAGGGAACCCCCCCCATAACGTTTCTGAATCGGTATTTCCCTGGTTGAGAACAACTGCTGTACTGGTTCAGCTTGCCTCAGTGGTACTCAGCTAGGGTGATACCTGAACTGCCCTGCATGCAGAGCCAGCCTTAAGGAACATGAGGCACAGTCTGGCAGGGAGGCAGAGCTGCCTGCACGGCCCGTTCTGGCTCCTCTTGAGCAATAGGCTAGGCTGGGCTGGGCACCACTCCTTCTGCCTCTGGCACTGCTCTATGTGTGTGTGTGGTACCCCTTGACCATGGGGCCCTGCACAGTTGCCATTGTTGCCCACCCTTAAGGCTAGCTCTGTCTCCATGCCTTGTGCACAGCCAGATAAACCTAAATCAGATAAGCCAATCCCGCTGTGACCTTTCCCAGTCTGGCAGCCCCTCCCTACCCTTGTGCTCTATGTGTCCTGCATGCTTCTGTTGGCAGAGGAGGTGGGGGTGAGAAATTGGGTACTCCTGCCTTCTATAAATTTATCAGGTAACCCTGATGTAGGCAAGAGCACATGCTTATGCCTCAATCCTTCCCAGTACGGCTGTGCATGAAGTGCAGGGGGTAGTTCCACCTGGCTGTGGCAGCATGTGTGCTACAGCACCCCATAAAGGGTCTCATGCCACCCTGGTCAAGAACTGCTCCTGTAGAGTTTTAAATCAGGAATATGTTTCTCCATTAAGGTCTCTATTTAAAACTATTAAAAGTAAAAATTGTTCTTTCTCTCAGAGTAATTTCTATGGGAGCCTAATGGTTTTATATTTTATAGGGTTTTCCTTAGTGACTACAGTAAAGAATATGAATCTAAGTGTATATTAATAACTACAGCTGAAATTTTATAAATCTCATGGATTTTTTTTCAGAAAAAAATATTAACCCAAGGGTTCTGCATAAAGTGTCCCAAGATTTTAACAATTACAAGTGCCTGGGATCTTGGTTTTAAATCTCTTTAGAAACCCTGGACCACCATTCCTTTAATAATAGTTCCACATCCAATAGTTCAGCATGTCAGAATTTAAAGTTGCCATCTCCCTGCCCACTAGCATCCAGAGCTTTATACTGTATAGCAGTATAACTGTATTAATATTATACAATTGTTATATAATATTTACTCCATTCAGGAATGGTAGGATTATGAGATTTATAAAGCAGTTCAACAAAACTGAGATTTAAGCAAATAAATATTATTAAAGTCCAAAGAACCTTGTCAGCTTTCCTTGCTTTTGGAGGGAGGGGAATGTCCTCTAACTAACAAATTTACAGAAGTTTGCTTTATTTATAAAGTTCAGTAAGCAGCTTTGCTGTTTCATAAGCTAACTAAGCCATCAGGGTAAAATGAAAGGCCGCTACATTTAGTTCTCCCTGTTGTAAAGGAAGTGGAGAAGAGCCAGTGTTCCACCCTATATCTCTTCAATGTAATTTCAGAGGGGATTATTTGCCATTGCACAAGATGAATGGGCTGGTGATTGACATTTTAGAAATAAAAGATGATTTCAATTCATCCAGCTAACTATGGAACCCTGCTTCCAGCACAAGACTAGGGTGGGAGAGGAAAGATTAGCCTTATTTTTGTGCTGCAATAGGAAGACATTGAGGAACAAGTTGTACATATAACACTAAGACAGTTTTCTGCCAGCTGTTCTATAAGTGGACAAACAGGTACATAGACACTTCAAGTAGTTCATCAAATTCCGCATAAACTGCCCAGAGCTGACATTTCTTCTAGCCTCGTCAGTTAGCGGTTGACTTGTTTCCCAGTGAGTCATGAGTTTACATCCCTTCCCATTTTTTATCGCTCAGTGGGTCTGTTGTCAAGACAGAATACAGACAGATATTGGCAAGGGGAATCATGTAACCAGCTGAGGTTCAACCCTTTCTCTCTTCTCTTTCCTTTCATTCATGTAGTGTATGCATGATGTATCAATATTCTCCTGTAAACTTCTCTTTTATGTATATGTGTCTGTATGTTTGCACATACATACTTCTGATGCTCAGTAAGATGTACAAGACAAGCAGTTTCTGCTTTTGGTCATTTCTTAGCAATCTGAATGAAAATGGCATTGTCCCCAATGGAAAATGTTGGGGTTTTGTAATGTCAGCCTGAGGCAAAGGAATTCCCTCCTTTTTCTTGGTGCTGCGTGGTTTGTCCTTCTATTAAGTGTGCATTCTTGATCAGTGCTAAAGTTTATACCTTACTTTGTTTACAGCCTTCTGCTTGGTGGTCTTGGAGAAGCCTTGCTCATCTACACTGAAAGGACAGGCACATAAAAAAAGGGGGAAAAGAAAGCAAGTGTCTCTCTGCGGGAATAAGCCTGAAGTGCAGCTCAGAAATCTTGGAATGAAAAAAACTCAAGGTGCATCAGCAGCTGTGTTGATCTAAGGACATAGGCAGACAAGGTTCTTTGGGTAGATGTAATATTTTTTATTAGACCAAGTAAACAGTTGGAAAAATTTCTCTTTTCAAGCTTTTGGGCACAAGTACCCTTTTTCAGGCAATAGCGAGTGTCTGTACGGGGAGTCTGTATAAATTCTTCCTATTGCCTGAAGAAGAGCATTTGTGCCTGAACGCTTGCAAAGAGAATTTTTTCCAACTGTTTACTTGCTCTAATAAAGCGTATCACATCTACTCAAAGAACCTTGTCTGCCTATGTCCGTAGACCAGCACAGCTACAAACAACAACCCTAAAGCATGATTAAAAACAAGGATCCTTCATTCTTCTTTCTTCAGAGGGAAAATTATGCTATTAATAACACTGGTGAAGGAGCAACATAGTTGGTATGATGATTAAGAATCTGCCTCAAAGCACAAGACAAGAACTATTTATGATGGATGCTGTAATGGAAAAACTGCATTGTGTCTGTAGACTGCTCAGTGTGAGAACCTCTTTCAATAGCACCTTCTCACGCAGGGAACTGAACTCTACTATTCCTCAGAAACAGGAAAAGTCGTTTTCTCTGCTGGACGCCCTAGAGTTTTTGTTCAAGGCGGAGAGGAGGTTACACCAAACAATGAGAAAGTCCAAGCACTGCCATGAATCGAATAGCAGTGGGCATGTATTTTATTTCCACGTGTTCTGTTAAAGGCAAGCTACTACATACAGTTCTCCAGGCATATCATCTGATTGGTAGAGGGCATTAGAGATTGGGGCCTCTGGAGATAACACCCCTCTGGAATTGTTGAAGATTGACAGACAAATCTTTGCTGAATGGGAAATTAAGAAATAAATTTTACCACCTATTGTACTGGCTCTGTACGTGTGATTTTTTTTCCTTCTCTTGGTCCAAAATTTCTCTTTAACTTTGTGAATTTTGGTCAGAGTAGTGTTTTTTCCCTGTATGATTTCCTAACAGCTGGTTGTTTCTAAATTAACACAAGAGGGAGCAGAGATTTTAAATCTTGAAAGAATATCATGAGAAATGGAAAGAAATTAATTCCAAAAAGCCTGTAAATAATTCCATTCCATTAAGCCTGTTAGAATTTATTCCATGTTTATGGATGTAGGATGAACTTTTCCAAAACTTCAGTGGCTCTTCTGCTTCCAAATTGCTGAGATCCAATGGAACATGTACTTCTTTAATTTTAGGTACTTTGGAAATTCCCACCTGTAGTTACTAAAAGAGCATTTCCATGTACAAAGCTTATATTAAAGAACAGATTATACTTACTAATTACAGGCTCACATCAGAAACTTGGAATTGTGGAAAATTGTTAAGAAAAGCAAAAGGACACAAGAAGATCCCTGTGGCCAACAAGTTAATGAAAATAGTAAGGAGGTATTGTGATTCTGAAGCATATCAGGATCAAAAAGAATCCTAACAATGGCATTTGTACATTATGAGATAGACCTGGTAAAATTGTCAGTAATAATGCAGAAAGAGCAAAAGTATTGATTATTTCTTTTCCATATTTGGGGAAAATGCTAGATGAGGTAATCATATCATATGATGACAATTAAATGTTTTCCATCTCAAAAGTTATTACAGAGAATATTATTTAGCAGCAACTAATACTGGACTTCTTTAAGAAAATCCAGAGACCAGCTGATGAGTGTTTGAGGCTGATTTTTTTTTCAGAAAGCCTTGAAACAGTGAAAAGGTTGTGAAGAAAAGCTAATGCTCCAGTATTTTAAAAGGGTAATCAGAATGACCTGGGTAATTCTAGATCCTATCGTCTTAATATTAATCTTGAGCAAAATACTGGAATGGTTTACAGGGACTTGATTAATAATTAAGGGCAGTGGCATAACTAGGGTAGGTGACCAGGGCAACTGCGCTGGGCACTGACTGGGGGGAGGGCGGGGGGGGTTAAAAAAAGCAGCTGCTCTCAGCAGCTGCTCTCAGCAGCTGCATGATTGCAATCACAGTGGCAACAACTGGAAGTCACCACTGCTCCTGTGCCCCAGGTGCCCAGCTGCATTGCTATGCTGCTGCTTAAGGAGAATAATATAACTAATGCTAATTAGAGTGGCTTTGTGGAAAATGGGTCTTATCAAACTAACAATATCTTACTGTGGATGACTTTGCAAGTTTGGCTGATAAATATAATAGTGTTGATTTGACATGCTTAATATTCCTTAAGGCATTTGACTTGGTATTATACACCATTTGATTACGAAACAGAAATAGATACAAAATCAACAAGGCATCAACTAAATGGGTTAAAAACTGACCGGTATGTTTCAAAATGCACCCATAAGAAGGCAAATCACTACATGGGTGTGTGTCTGCTTGTGCAATTATTAATTTTTGGGCCTATGTCATTTAATATTTTTATTAGTGTCTTTTTTTAGAAATTCCTCATGGAGAAAGTCTGCAGAGTTGAAGATTGGGTAGGTAGGACATGTATCTGATGCAGAGCGATCTGTTTGCCATGGTAAGATGGTTTTAAGCAAACACAAATATGAATACAGCCAAATATAAAACCATCCGTCTAAGAAGGTAGGTCACAATACAGGCATGGAGTCTGTTTTGGGAAGCGGTGAAATTCTGACTTGCGGGCATCATCATAAATAATCAGAGGTAATCAGCTGAACCTATTAAGCTCCCAGTGGAAAGCTGTGGCCAAAAGAGCTAATTGGATGCTTGGATCCATACATAGGAGAAGATAGAGTAAGAGTATGGAGATGATTTTACCTTTGTGTTTGGCCTTGCTTTAACTGTTTTTGGAATGCTGTGTCCAGTTCTGGTGTCCACAATTAAAAAAGAATGACGAAAGGGTTCAGGGAAGTGACACAAGAACCATTAGAAGGTTGGAAAACGTGCCTTATAGTGAAAGGCACCAAGATTTCAGTCTATTTAGTTTATCAAAGAGAAGGTAAGGGGTAATTTGGCTGTGGTATATGGCATTTACAGAGGGAACATAAATGGGTTAATAGATAAAGTTATGATTAAATCCAATGGCTGGGGTCTGAAGCCAGACAAATTCAGACTCAAAATAGGATGTATTCCTTGAACAACCAGTGTAAGTAACTTTTGTAAGAACATGTCAAGGATTGTGGTGGATTTTCTATCACCAGGACTGGATGTTTTTTACTAACAGATGTACTGAGGTTCAAACTAGAGTTAATTCAGGGAAGTCCAGTGGCCCATGTTATATAGGGGTGAGACTAAGGTTATCATGATGGTCCTTCCTAGCCTTGTAATCTCTGAATCTAGAGACAATGCTGTGAGGTGCAGACTGCACTGAAAAGGGGCATATCATGCTCTTGCCTCCAACATGGGTCAACTCTGCTAGGCAGTGTTGCAGGCCATAGAACCTAAGCTGTTTCTTCTTCCTGCTCTGTTTGCAATATCAAGGGGTTTATAGGAAATAGTTTCTGCATAAACTACACAAGAGGCATGGCACAAGCACTGCAGCTGTGGCTGGAGCCAGCGGTGTGGGAGAAGCCCCTTATACACATTTCCTTTTGTGCCGTTTTCAAGGGCTAGGGACAGACATTACACATAAACTGGTTTAAGTGATCAGAAGTTGGTTTAAACCTATAACAGAACAAATATTCAGTGCACATAAACCATTTTGAAAATGGCTGAAACCGGTTTGAGATAAACCTGGTTGAATGTAGTACCAGACTTAACTGATTTGGCTCAAACTGGTTTGTGCATTATCTGTCCCAGACCCCTTCCTGATTTAAGTTAAACCAGACTCCTCCAGCATCCCAGCATGCTCTCTGGGCTGGGTGGGGCTCTCTGCTTTCTGCTCCAGAGAGCTGGGCTGGCCCTTCCCCTCTGCTCTCTAGTCAGAGCAGGGGTGGGGCATTGCCAGACACTGGCCTGCCATGGCCCCTGAGGCAAATTCCTCTCTTCCCCCACCCCGCCAGCATACTCTGCAGACCGCAGCGGAGGTTTGCCAGCCCCAGCCACACCTCCACGGCTTGCCTGCAGCCAGGCACGGATGGAGTTAATTCCTCCTTCTGGCTCCTCTCTCCCCACAGGGACCACCAGGGTTTGGCTGCGGCTTGCCTGCAGCCAAGCAGGGAGCAGATTAATGCCTTTGTCTGTCCCTTCTCACCAGAGAGCTACATTTACATTATAAAATAGAACCTGTAAAAGGTGGGAATACCTAAACAAAGCCTTTCTGAATGCCTGGCTGTAAGGAGACACAGGATTATGTAAAACTTATGCAAGGGTTTCTTTTGTCTTCCTGATTTACATTTTAAGTTAGACTAAGTTGTGTATGCTGTGTTTTACTGGGCTGTATCTTGGTTTAGGCAAAGATTTTTGGTCGTTCCCTGTTGTATGCCTTGCAAATTGCTGTGTTCAATACATGCTTGCTTCATATCAAGGACTTTTCCCCCATCCCCACTCCTCAGTCTGGCAGCAGCTTCTCCTCACCCCCAGGCTGGTGCCTGGCATCTCGTGTGGCATGCTAGCCCCAGCTGGTGCCTGGCCCCGCCCCCTCTGTTCCAGCTGGGAGGGGTGAGAGCCTTGGAGGGCGTCTCTCTTCCTTCCCCTTTGGCAGTGGCTGGTAGGCGTGCTCTAGCACCCCCCGGCTTCTGGCTTGAGCCACTGCAGGCAAGTGGTTGCATTTCCTGATTTAACAGAAAATTCCTGTCCAGTTATTAATCAGTTTTAGCTGCACAGCTTAGACTAACCTGCAAAGATTGAATCAATTCAGGCTTGAGATCAAATCAATGTCTGTCCCTAACCAAGGAGCTCAGTAATTTTCCTTACCTGCATTATCCATAACAACCTCATGATTATAGAAATGCAAGAGCGGATCATGTTGATTAACAGAGACTTATCAAGAAACACTAAAAAACGTGTTCCCTTGTTTGGAAATTATAGCAGAAAAGCCAAGGACATAACGAGCATTGACTGATCTGCCTTCTGCTGCCTACATTCCCTATCCACTGAGACACTGGGAAGGACATAGTGGAGGAGGCTTGCTTTGCCACTACCTCTGCTATCTCTTCTGCAGATACCTGGGGGACTTCAGTCTCTGTGGCTGCTGAACTAGCCCCTTCATGAGCACAAAATCCTCTAAGCATTTATTTCTGTTGATGCTGTTTCCATTTCACAAACTAAGCTGATCACTTTCTCTTGGGTTTTGAGTTACTTTCATCACCATGCTGTCTGCATAGTGGTGTTGGCAGTTCATAGATTTCATAGATTTCATAGACATCAGGGCTGGAAGGGACCTCGGAAGATCATCGAGTCCAGCCCCCCGCCCAAAGGGCAGGAAGTCAGCTGGGGTCATAGGATCCCAGCAAGATAAGCATCCAGTTTCATCTTGAAGGTGTTCAATGAAGGCGCTTGAACCACCTCCGGTGGCAGGCTGTTCCAGACCTTGGGGGCTCGGACAGTAAAGAAATTCTTCCTTATGTCCAGCCTGAAACGATCTTGAAGTAGTTTGTGACCATTCGACCTCGTCATCCCTTGGGGCGCTCTGGTGAACAAACGTTCCCCCAGATGCTGGTGGTCACCCCTGATAAACTTGTAGGTGGCCATCAGATCACCCCTAAGCCTGCGCTTTTTCAGGCTAAAGAGCCCCAGGGCTCTCAGCCTGTCATCGTAGGGTCTGCTTCCCTGACCTCTGATCATGCACGTGGCTCTTCTCTGGACTCTCTCAAGCTTCTCCACATCCTTTTTGAATTGTGGAGCCCAAAACTGGACACAGTACTCCAGCTGCGGCCTCACTAAGGCCGAGTACAGGGGGAGAATGACGTCCCGGGATTTGCTTGAGAGACGTCCCGGGATTTGCTTGAGACGTCCCGGGATTTGCTTGAGATCATCGAGTCTGACCCCCTGCATAGGCAGG
>NW_005842645.1:866123-874472 GCF_000455745.1 Alligator sinensis | reverse complement strand
GGATTTTAACCCAGAGGGTCTCCAGCCGTCCACCCTGGTTGCCAATATTGGCTTGCAGGGACGTGTAGCTTTCCTTAACATAGAGAGCTACCCCCCCGCCCCTTTTCTCTACACGATCCCTCCTGTACAGGGTATAGCCATCTATCCCCGTGGTCCAGTCATGGGTGGAGTCCCACCAGGTCTCCGTTATCCCTATGACATCGTATGACATTTCTATTTCCGCTATTGCAAAGGGACCAGAAAATCCTGGATTTCGAGTCATTTAAAAAAAAAAAATAGAAATGCTTCATTAATATGTTTGGCTCTACTTGGTTGCTGTCTATGGGGAGCTGACTAGTTTCTATTGTGTAAAATTTAATATAAAAAAGGCACACTCAAGCTACACTTAAGGTCTTCCAGGGTTAATTTCAACCTTTTATTATTCATAACCCTATTGGCTTAAATCAGTGACTGACTAAAAGGTCTCTGAGGAGTCATGAGGGAGAACTGCTTTCTGTCTCTTAGGAAGCAACAGAATTGCAGGTGACGAGCCTAGGGAATACTTGTGCCAACCTGCTACTGATGGAGGGGGCTGCGCAGGTGTCACTCACTGAAAGTTTAATGTGGTCTGATCCTGCTGCAGAGGAGGAGAGGATTTAGGTTGAAATTTGCAGGGCTCTTAATTATAGAAAACAAGTAGCTTTGTACATGCCTTAGAATGGCAAGGAAACTTTAAATGAGAACATCAGCAGGTCTAGGTATGGGAAATATCCTCTTTGGATACCATCCTCAGCTACAGAAACCCCAGCACTCTGCTTTCTTTGTCAATGGAGCCTCTAAGGATATTGGAAGGAAAATGAGCACAGCTCATGTGCTGCACCTCTGATAACTAGATGCGGCTATTGGCGGGAGCAAATATCTACTGGGTGCATTCACAAGAAAAGATGGGAAGAGGCCCTTCTCTGCTGTCCTGAGGTGCATGAGACAACAGAAAGGTTAGGTGCTGATACCCTCCATCAGAGCAGGTAGGGGTTCATAGGAAGAGAAAGAGTCACTCCATCACTTTGGGAGTTGCAGAAGCTGAGACTATGTGTTACATTTACGTGCTGGTGCAAGCACAGATGCATATTAGGGGTGTGCAAAACAGGCCATATTTGATTCGTGTTTGACCCAAATTGGGGACAGTGATTCGATTCGTTGATTCGGATCACAGTCCTGATTGGATTTGGCCAAATCCAAATCCGAAGATTCGATGCTGATTCGGCCATAGACACAGCTTTAAATTTTTTTTCTACATACCTTGAGAAACCAGGCACAGCTTGTGAATGCTGCAATGGTGGGGTGGATGGAGCATCCCACAGGAGCACAGGAGGCTCCCCCGCATGCTCGGCAGTGGACACTGAGCACACAGGGGACCCCCCTCATGCCCCTCCAGCTTGGTGATTGGCCATGGCGGGACCCCGGCTGCCCCCCCAGATCCAGGAGGTATCAGTCACTGAGCTGGGGGGTGGGAAGGGGGTCCCCTGTGTGCTCTGCGGCAGACCTGGAAGTGGACTAGAAGTGCTTCTGGTCCACTTCTGGGTCCACCGCCAAGCACACTGGGGAACCCCCCACATGCTCCTGTGGGACGCTCCATTCGCCACACCATCTCAGCATTCAGGAACCGCCTGGTACCTTGAGGTATGTAGAAAAAACATTTAAAGCTGTGTCTATGTCTGCATCATCGAATCTCTCTGAATCGATTCAAAGAGATTAAAGGGTCTCCTGATTCGATTTGGATTTGGAGATTCAGTCGCCAAATCGGGCCGAATCTTCGCCAAATCAAATCAGAGACAGAAGCTAAACAAAAGCTTCTGCACATGAATGGGGCTGTTCTAGGGGGCTTTCAGGAGGGGAACTGACCTTAAATGTGCAGCCCCTCTTTTGTTCTTCCTTCCTAGGTGTCAAGTAAAAATTACTCTGCTGAGAGCCTCATGCAGCGTACCCCCTTCCTTCCTCCCCATTTTGTTTCAGGTCTGAACCATTTGAGAGTGTTTCTTTCACCTGCTAATATCAGCTCAAGCCTTGGTCAGATTCAATGGAAAACATTAGGATCTGAGCTGGTACAAATTTTCCAAATTCTGAAATGTCAGTTTCGTGGAATGAACTCTCCATACATCCAAGAAATCTTCCTGCTTCCAGCCAGCTGCAAAGTAGGTTGAGTTTTTCTGTATTTTGACCCAGTAGTGTGGGAGGTGTTTTGTTGGTTGGCTTGAGAGGGGGAGGGGAGAAGATTGACAAAATGTTCTCCTTTTTCAACCAGCTCTAGTTCAGCTGTATTATTTTATGTTCATACAAATGATGCTTTGAGTTCTTCCTTATTTCTTCTACCCTCTGGATTCAAGTTTTAGATGGAGTCAAGGTTGAAAGTCCTTATCAGTAACTCAAAGGTGCAATGTCCCGGCAAGGGGATTTTTTTTCCTTTAATTATTCCTAAACCAACCATATTAAAGCATGCAGTTTCAGATTTTTTGGATTCTCTTAAGGAATCGAGCATGTTAGGAGGAGGGGGGAGGGCATTTGAAACACTGAAATAACCTTTAATTTGTCCTTTAGTTATACCTTGCAAAAACCATGACACTCTGAGTAATGGGGATTTTGTTTATAGCAAAAACATTATAACATGGGGTTTGTCTAAACATGGGTTTTCTGTCACATGGTTTTGTTGTTAGAACTTCTCGTGTTTCTTCACGAGCTTGATCCAGTCCTGCCCTCCAAATGAAGCAATTTGTTCTCTATTATGTTTATGGGAACAATTATATTGGAAAGCAGCGTCACCCCTGCAGGAAAGCAGATGGCCTTGCTACAGCTGCCCTCTCCTGAGGGTTTCATAGAGGTAGGAGGCAGGGTGTTTTAAGTGATCAGAGCAGTAGCCTGGAACAGGTGATCCAGGGGGTGGTGTGTATGGAGGCTGAGATGCAAGCAGCTTAGCTTTGCAGTACTTTGTGTACTGATATGCAATTTTCTATATAACAGGGGTGTTGTGGGTATCACTGTTGAATTGTGAGATGCTTGGATACTATGATAATTGGATAAATCAGCAGTCAGAAAATTTTCATAGCCATAGGCTGGCATAGCCTGGCTTGGGTCTGAGGTGGGCTGGTGTTCCAGCACAGCCATTGTCACTGTGCCCCAGCAGCAGCTTTTCCCTGCTGCCACTTCTCCCTGCTCCCCCAAATATCAGACTGGTGCCAAAGCCCCCTGCCTCTGGAACCTCACCAAAGCCCTCTAGCTCCTTGGGCTGATCCAGTTGCCTGTTTGTTTGATGACCCCTAAGACAGATATAACTCTGTTAGTGGAGCCTCCTTGGGACCCAGATCTCTCATCTGCCCTCTTTTGGCTCATTTTGATTAGTCCCCTTGATTCCCCAAAGCCCTACAGGGATTGCAATTCCCCAAAGCCCTACAGGGATTGCGTTCCTGCAATCTGGCTAGATTTTTCTTCTGATCAGCAGGCTGTAATCTGGATGGATCCAGCTGAAGGGCTACAATGACTTGGCCATCATGTGGGCTTGTGTTTTTTGCAGTTGTTGCACACTTGTAAAGTCTTTTAGAATGAATTGATAAGCCAGAACAAATTTAAAAAAAAACAACCTACCTTAACCATCCCTTAATACAGGGGAGGTCTACATCCAAACTTTACATCTGGCTGCTAGGCTGATCCAAATGTCCAGTCCCTTATGTTAATTTTGAATTCTAGATATTTTAATCTAGCCATATCAAGGCTCCCAATCTTCTATAGTCAAAAGTCTTTTCAGCCTTCTAGTCAACTCTTTCCAAACCGATTTTTTTTCTTTAAAGTAGTTACTCTTAGTATGTCTGTAAACAAGCCTAATTATAGAAAGTCATACCTACACATAGGTCTGGGAACCAAAATTGTAATGAAAACTCTGGTCCTGTTGATCCTCTGACACTGTCTGACTACTGTCCTCAACAAAGTTCTATAATAAAACCAGATCATTAACCACTTCCTGTACTTAGTTTCTGTTATCATGAGAACTTGGAATGGAAGACTTCTAATTGGCCCTAATGCACTTGTTGAAGGAGTCTGATCTCTATATTGTGAATCACCTCTTGCCCTGCCATCTTTCCACATAGTTAATAATGATGGCAGTCCTTCACTTTCCAGTCTCCACAACCATCAATTCATAATAGGCTTGGAAACCTCCAGCAAAAAACTAACAAAAGTTGCAAAATATTTGGCAAAAGCAAGGAGCTTATTAAGAGAATCACATTCTAGAGCTGCACCTACCACACAGTGTGATATGCAAATGTAAATGTACCCTTCTCATTTCCCCTTCTCATCAAAATAGCAGACCTTTTTAAAATAAGTCAGCATGTGCAGACTTACAAGCACCCCATCAAAGCTTATTTAAAATGGTTCTGCAGACAAATCAGTGAGTCGTCATTGTGCTGGATGCTGATGGAAGGCACTCTCCTTTCTATTTTGTGTCTGTCGTCTTCATAAGCTGAAGGTAACATTAGATGGAAAGAAGCATTAAGGCCAGTTGTGTCTGGCCCCTGGAAGAAATCAAATGGCAGCTTTTCAGAGGGATCGCCTGGTACAGTAAACCAGGTGACAGAGCAGTGTAAAATGTAAATCACATTCCTGATTGCCACCATCGGAACAGCCTTGTTTTTTGTGCAGGAAGGGGGGCATAGGTGAAAAAAATTGAGGGTCTAACCATTTTGTACTGCAAAATAGAATGAAAGATGTTTTCCTTCAGAAGCTATGGTGTCTGTTCATGGCCTGTCTGATAGGAACTCGCCACAGTACGTGACTGTTTTAGTCTCAAGATGGAATTATGCTAAGCATTTGGACACAACCTGTGAAGACTATATAACTGTTCTCATATTAACTCCTTGCTCTTAGTAGCTTGTAGTGTGTCTGCATGTGTTAACTGCATTTCTGAAATGGAAGAGACTTGTGCTGCCTACTTTTTGGAGGGGGAGGCAGGCTATGCATGTTGGGCACTTAAAGGATTTTTGTTTGATCACTCTCACTTTCAAGGGAGCAGAGAAGGGGCAGAAAGCATGCTTTTGCTAATTATTTGGGGTGGGAAGGGGAATCTCATATACTTGAGTGAATGGAGCAAATGTTAAAAGGTCTGGGCTAGGAAGTTGAAACTGGCATTTTTTTCTAAGCTGTAATGATGTTAAATTTTTATTAGGGAACTCATAAATTGCTTTGAAAATCACCTGAATAAGTCCACTGTGAATAATAAGCTCTGAGCATGCTTACATTTCTGTCATGCTTTGCGGCTATAGTTATAAAATGCGCAGATAAAGCTACGGATATATTTAGAGCAACGCAGAAAGACTTTGCTAAGAGGGAGAATTTCTTATCTGTCTTAGGAGAATGTGTACAATCTGGGAGGCAAGAAGGCATGGAGTTCTCTTTTGACTAGTTGCCTTTAATAATTCAGTGCACTTCATGACTCTTCTTCACTGAAGCCTACTACCATGCCCTCAAAGACAGAGGTAAACTTGATCTGATGGTGTAGGTGAGGTAATGGATGCTTGAGTTGGATGCTATTATTTTCTGAGGCTTGCATGAGTACAAATGGCTTGTTGTGCATGTCAGTATGTCACTTGGGATTGTATCCATCACTGATACTCAATGTATAACTTCAGGGGCAGAATTAAGGCCCTTTTGGGGTTGCCCAAGCAAATTTCTATTCTAGAAGTTTGTTAACAAAAGGCGGAAGCTTGCTTTTTCTCCTAGTGCCTTTTAAGTGACACATTGATTAGTGTTCAGTTTGGAATTACATTTAATAACCTTTGTTGACTCTCGGTACAGTGTGCTGTGGAATAATAGTATTAGCCCAAAGAGGAATGTTCTATTAAAATAAATATCCTAACACAGCTTCTAGTTTGATAGTGACTAGACAGAGCGGTGGTTTGGGTAAGAAGATGTGCAGATCTAAGAGTTGGCGGTTCAGTGCCATCCCTATTTACAGGCATGTGAAAGAGAAAGGGGAAGAAGAGAGAGTATTGTCTAGTTTTTTAATTTGTCGTACATAGAGGGCAAGAGAAAGAGAGTTAGATTCAATAATACCAGTTAGAGTAGTGGGTGCCTGAATTAATTTGGAATATGTGTATGGTAGATTCCTGGACTCATGCACTTCTGTTTTCAAATGAAGAGAGGTACTACCCTAGTTCAGTTAACAAGCCCATTTAGCCATACAACTGGGTAAAAACCTGCAGGAACTTGTTGCTTTTCTTGCTTTCCTTAACATCAATGAAGGCCCATTTGGATTACCAGTCTAAGCAAGCCACAAAATACTTGCAAGGAGTCATCTCTCTGTTTCAGTGGGCGCATCTACACGAGATGCTTAACTTCGTATTAGCATAGTTTACTGCAAAGTAAGCATGTATGTCTATATGTGTGCATACTTACTTTGCAGTAAATCTCCCTAATACCAAGTAAATTTGCTACCTGCAAATGCAAGTAGCACATTTTGCTTAGGATTAGTAATGGCACCATAGCACTCATGTAGATGCTCAAAATCTGCTCCCAGCCAGCTGTCCACCAGGGGGCGGGAGATAGCTGCCCGCTGCCAGGGCAGAGCCTGGGTGGGGACTACATTCCTTTGCCCCAGCAGCAGGGAGCTCCAAACCTTCTGGTTCAAGATCATGATCGGGAGACCCTTATCTCCCAGTCTGAGCTCCGTGGTCACAGGGCTTGGGCAAGCTCCCCATCCTGTTTCCCTTCTTAGCTCAATGCTCACAGAGCTGGGCAGGGAACAAACTACCCAGCCCCCACCCGGTGTACCCAGGTGGGGACAGTATACCCCTGCCCCAGCAGCAGGGAGCTTCCAGCCTCTGCTCCTCAGTAGTGATTGTGAAGCAGGGGCTGGGAGCTTGTTCCCAGCCCCCGCTCTGTAATTGTGGAGCTGGAGCTGGAGCTGGGGCTGGGAATAGGCTGGGAGCTTGTTCCCAGCCCCTGCTCCACAATGGCAGGGCTGGGAACAAGCTCCCCAGCCCCAACTTCACAATTGCAGTTGTGATCACAGAGCAGAGGCCAGGAGCTCCCTGCATGGGAACAGTTCCCCACCCAGTCTGGGCCTGGCTGGGACTTGCCCCTGACTAGGACCCAAGCTGCATGGGGAAGCATATTAGTCTGGAGGTGGCTGAGGACTGTCCTGTTTCATGCAGTCCCCAGCCAGCTCCAGGCTGCACATACCGACCTCCTGCACAGCCTGGGGCTGGCCAGGAACAGTCCCAATCAGGGGCAGGTCCCAGCCCTGTGCCCTGATTGGATGATTGAGGCATGGGGCTTGGAAAGAGCTGCAGGGGTGGGGTAGGTCCCAGCCCCCTGCCCTGATCCCCTAGCTGCTAGCTGCCCCACCAACAGATTGGGGCAGGGGGGTGGGCCCTGCCCCTCCCCTGCAGCTCTTTCTAAGCCCCAGGCCCCTGATTGGGGAGCCAGGGCCAGCAGCTCCCTGCAGCTGGGCCAGGGGGACATTGTCCTTGCCCCAGCAGCAGGCAGCCCCCCGGGGTCAGGAGACAGTTGTCTCCTGGCCCAATGTTCCCTTGCCAGCCCCTGAGTTAGCACCCCGGGGAGCCTGGAGCTCCCCCTAGTGGTGGCAGGGGCCTGTTGCAGGGCTGTAGGAAACGGGGTGCGAATCTGCTCCCTTATGCCTGCATGTGTAGACACCTGCCCAAAAGGGCTTACACCAGTGTAAATTTAGGCTGGAGTAAATGCATGTCTTAACAATGATATGCACAGAAATAAATATATTCCGTGTCTCCTGAATTTAGACAGCTGTGCCAAAGCCCCGGCAAGTTATCAGATCAAATCACTTTGGTTAGTGCAGTGGAAAAAATGTGAATTGACCACTAACTAAGATAAGATGCAATTGTGGGAAATGGTTCAGTGGCAGTGGAAGATCCTTTGCAATTTTGCAGAAGGCACCAAGCAGAGCTCAGTGTGACTGGGCCTCAAATGAAGGAATTAATTATACATTTTAAGCTCCTTACTGTCACAACCCAGTGATTTTTGTGCCTCGGCACTATGGAATTTCCTGGCCACATGAGAGCTCTTTTGCACGGCAGAGTGTTCTGCTGCAATTGAGAGCCCGCGTGTAGGAGAGAGTTCCCGCCAATTTGCAGTTTCCTTTGCAGGATGCATTTCTTCTTTGCAGCACAGAAATGCACGGTGCAAAGAGTTCCCGCTATTCGAATGTAAATTTGTGCCCCGCTATTGGCCAGTGCTAAATTATTCACACGTGGCAGCTAGTAATTGGCTCGCTGGCCATTTAAAATTCCACACGACTTCCGCCCAAGTCGAAGAGCTTTGAGCACGCTGCAGAGTGCCTCTGAAGTTATC
>NW_005842645.1:860631-862142 GCF_000455745.1 Alligator sinensis | reverse complement strand
GGTACAGCCTTTCCCACCGAAAATTTGAATGATTGGCAAGACATCTGGAAGATGTTGACTAAATTTGTACGCCTCCCGTTAGTCAAGCATACTAAGTCCCACCGTCCGGATACTGATCCAGTACATCAGGTCATTGATAAGCTTTTAGAAGATCCATTTCGGACTGACATAGTCTTGCCTGTCACGTCTACCTCCGGTCCTGAGGTAAATCCGTTTCTCGCGTGGCTTCACGAAAATTGGGGTCACCTGGGACCACGAGTTTGTCACCAGTGTTGTTCCCAAACCATTACGGAGCCGGCTTCATACGGCGCTCGGCATGATTGGGAAAAGGTAGCTCAGGCTTGTGAGATCTGTGCTAAAGAAAAGTGTCATAAAACCAAGCATCAGATCGGAGCTTTTGATTCTTCACAGTTTCAGGCAGGAAAAGTTTGGCAGGTAGATCTGCTAGGACCCCTCCCAGGGTCTAAACCGCCAAATAAAGGACTAGTTGTTGTGGACTTGGGAACAAGACAGTTGCAGGTCATTCCCTTGTGGAAGAGCAACGCCACTGCGGTTATTGCGGCCTTGACTGCTGTGTTTGCCACCTGGCAGCCCCCTCATGAGATTCAGTCTGACGGAGGACCTCCGTTCAACTCTAATGCTCTGGACAAATTTGCTCGTCTTCACAACGTAGTATGGCATCTTCATCTGCCATACCACCCGCAGTCCAACAGCGTTGTGGAAAGACACATAGGCCTGTATAAAGAACAACTTCGTCTTAGAGGAGGAGGAACGTTTAAAAACTGTCCAACCTATTCTGTCCAACTAGAAGAAAAGCCCGATCATCCTCCTATCATAGTTCATCACAACTGGATGACTTGCCGTTCTGACGTTCACCCAGTATCCTTTCTGAAAATCCAATTACGATTCTCTCTTGTTTTGTTTTGTTGTTGTTTTCTTTTCTCTACAGGTTTAGCCCCAACAAAAGCGATAACCCACAACAGCCTGATTACCAGACTGCAGTTCATCCGGATCCATAGAGTAATGGTGATGAAGGAGACACTGAGACGGCGGACGTCCATTTGCTCAGGACTTACTATGACACTGTTTTCTCTCATTTTATTAGGTGTTTTATTGACATTGTCTGTTATAGGAGAGGACGGACCGACTACTAAACGAGGAAAGTCCCAAGCAGATGTTCTCCAATCAGACGATGATCAACAGTTGTTGTTATATGTTTAAAGTTATAGTATTTTATAATTTGTTAAAAAGACTGGTCTATTAAGTTGTTTTTTATATATATATATAATGGTTGTTAAAGCTTTGCCAGGCCAGTACATCCCGAAGCAAGAAAGCCTTAAGATGTGCTCATGTGTCTGAAATTCCAGTTGTGCCGTCGGCAAGGGGGCATGTCACAACCCAGTGATTTTTGTGCCTCGGCACTATGGAATTTCCTGGCCACACGAGAGCTCCTTTGCACGGCAGAGTGTTCTGCTGCAATTGAGAGCCCGCGTGCAGGAGAGAGTTCCCGC
>NW_005842645.1:856457-860621 GCF_000455745.1 Alligator sinensis | reverse complement strand
AAATTTGTGTCCCGCCATTGGCCAGTGCTAAATTATTCACACATGGCGGCTAGTAATTGGCTTGCTGGCCGTTTAAAATTCCGTGCGACTTCCGCCCAAGTCGAAGAGCTTGGAGCACGCTGCAGAGTGCCTCTGAAGTTATCCGACTTGCGGCTGCCGATCGATAGACTGATCACCTATCGATCTTTCTTCCCGTCGCCGAGCACAATCCCAGACGTACCCCTTTCCCCGCCGGCTTCGAATTGCGGACGGATTAACTGGCTTGGGCCCCGCCAGCTGGAACAACTCGCATGGTTGTTCAGACGACCGGACCATCTGCGTCGTGATTGCAAGCGGCGTGAGTAAAGTTTTTTGCAACCGATAAGTTGTGTCTGCCTCTCCATTCACCAGCCCGCCCTAACGTACGACCAATTTCTAACGTAACTCGAGTCAGCTCTGGCCGTCCGAGACACTTACCTGTTGAAGACACTGGTGTTGGAAAAGCCAACCTGATTTCACTGTTGTTGCAGAAGGGGCTAAAGAATTAAAACTATATGTGGGTATTTCAAGAGTTGCCATGGTCCTAGTTGGTAATACTTAAACAATCTGGTCCATGTATTATAACAACTTTGCAGATACACACATGAAACAAAGCAATTAATGGAAACCACAGTGATAGCTGACATAAAGCCACAGTAACAATAACATATGGAAAAAACAAATATAAAAATTCCTCTATCATTTTGCCTCAGGCTGGTAGAGATAACCAAATAAGACAACCAATATTGACAGAGGTGGCATGTCAGAAAATGGAGTTAAACTTTATTTTGAATGTTTCACACCTTCAGGACTGAGCCTGAAGTCTTGGATTAGGTGTATCCAAAGGCTTAGGACATAGAAGTGAAAAATCTCAGTACATCAGCTTTCTGTTTTTTGTCTGTTCATAGAGCTTTGTTTAGCATGGATGCTCCTTGGGCTTATTCTTGATGAATAAGAACAGACTGCTCCAAGGTTAACACAGATGGCTGTAGCCTCAAGACTTTACGAGCTATAACCAAAAGAAAATAAATCCCTACTTTCAAAAGGAGAGGAAGGAACCTTTTATAGAACAGAATTCCAGTCAGTTAAATTGTATGTAAAGTGGAGTATTACAATTGCAGGGTGAATGGGCTGTGTTTTGAATGAATGTTTTTATAGCTAGGTTACCAGCTGCAGTATTTTAGTTTCCTCAGCTATAGATAATCACATGGTACCTCCATTTTTATGTATTGTACCTCCTGATAAAGAACCTTAATGATCCAACAGTCACTTGTAGGAAAGCAGCATAGATCAGTAGATAGAATACCAGAGTGGGTGTTGCAGTATTACCAACCTGTTAAAGTACTATATTTATGAGCAAGAGGGAAGGGAAGGAAGGGTCACCAGCCAAAATTGAGAGAAAAAAGCTAAATGCAAAAGAATGAAATATTTCCTGTTTTCTGACCCTTTGGGATACACTTGGGAGCGTCACATTTTTAAGCTTTTTTTTTTTTCTCTGCCACCACAAACTGAAAGCTTGCTTTTCAAATAAATGCTGAGATTCTCATATAACCACCTGCTGCTGGAGCTGCATCCTTAAGTAAATCATCAGGTCTTGGGATGAAATCATTAGAATTGACAACAGTTTTGACAGTCTGGTGAAGTACAAAGCACCTCTCACTGCTTACTAGACCCCCCAACTCCCATGCAATCATGAGGCTTGCATTCCTCTGCCAAGTAGTAGCTAACAACTGTGTATTTTTCTTAAGGAACTGATTGTACAAATGGGGGAAATCTTTCACCCCTTCTTTTGCCAGGAAGGGCAAAGTAATAAATGATCTATTAAGAAAGGGAATGGTATTATACCTCCTCACCACTCCCTTAAGAGTAATTTTTGGTGAAGCCTTTGTAAAGTCTTACTAGTGCTTGAACCTCTCTTCTAGGTTAAGGGAGAGGGAGTCATGGCTTTCATATCTGGTCTCTTGGACAGATGTTCATGTTAGTGCCTTTGTGAGCTGGGATCCCAGCTCTTCTGATCTTCTGGGAAAGTCTTACAGAACTTAATAGTAAAAGGTAATTTGTCTATTATTTATTTATGTATTTATTTATTGTTTAATGATCTTGAAAGAATGGAATAGAAAAGTATGTCCTTGCACTAGAATTCTATAGGATGGTGTAGCAGGCAGGCTGGCTGGCAGAGACTTGTAGTAGACTGCGCACATTTAGCTGTAGCACTCTGGAGGTGGGCAGAGGTAACAGCCCAGCTGCAGGCAGTTGGGAGTGATTATAGGCTGCCTAGGGGAACTGGGACAGCTGATCCAGATAATTGGCTGGCCACAGGAAGTTAAAAGGCTCCCAGGGAAAGGAGCAGCAATAGCTGTTGCTGCCAGGTTAGTGGTGGCAGGAGTAGGCCTGGTTGTTTATCAGGGTCTGAAAAGAAACCCAAGGCTGTGAGGTTGGAAACAGCTGCACAGCCACAGGGCTGGAGTCAGAGCCAGGCAGAGAAAGAAGACTAGTGCAGAGGAAGTAGCAGTGAGCTGGAGGCATGTTCTCAGGGCTAGAGGAGACTCAGGACTGTGAGTGCACCCTGTATGAAGTATATTAAATTATGCTATTGAGTGTTGATTTATGTTTGTGATGGTTCCTGAGAGGTAGTAAAACAGTGTGATGTTTAAGGGCTTTTGACCTAAGCAAACCCCTGAACCACCTACAGATGGGGGTGGGGGGTGTAGGGTGTGGGGAAACCTCAAGTTGCTAAAGCCAGTGTATCATCTTTGTGAAGATTTGGAGGCCTTTAGAATGGATTTGGTATCACACTAGTTTATAGACCTCTTTGATACATGACTGATGGTGTTTCCCTGGCTGTCATTTTGACTTTCTGACTGGTGAGGGCCCTAGCAGATACCGAGACAAGTAGTAGTTATCTATCTTCAGCTGCTTTCTTTCTAGGCTAGTGTTGGGTGCGCCCCTTTTCAGGCTTTTGGGAAGAGTTTTTCTATTAGTCTTTTAAACTGTTTCAGAATGAACCGGTCTCAGCACTGGGATTTGGAGAAACTCATTTACTGAAGATAAGGTTATGAACAGCCTCCCCAAAATAAGAGCCACTAATGGAGGTATTGGGTGCATGCTCTGATGCCTTCTAATTGTGCATGTCTATGAGAGGAAACCAATTATGCACTGAATATGCATTTAAGTATGAACTGGATGAACATGGTGGGCTACTGCAAGAACAGCTTCATGGCAAAAATAGTAGAGCACACCTTTTCTTACTTAAACAACCAGTTGCCTAATCTAGCTGAATATCTGATGGTAGTATAAATGGAGCTACATGCAGAAGTGAGTTTAACTTCTTGCAGTGAATACAGTTAAAAGTAAAGGGAGCACACTCTTCTGAGGTATTTACACATGCAAAAATGAACTATAAGTCATGATGAATTGTCTTGTAAGGAGAAACAAAAAAAATCCAGGATGATAAATTCACTGCACAAAGGAGTTGCACTGCCTAATGTCCATCGATAGAGGACTTCTGCCCTTATCTACCTCGGGTGCGTGAAAGGGGTTACTATGCCCGGACCATAATTCTCTTCTGTCCCTCTCTACTCAAGGTCAGCTTTGTGTTGTTGGAGCCATTTTTGGCACCTGTTCTTGTACAGCTTAGCTGCACAATTTTATTTATTTATTTATTTATTTATTTTTTTTTTTTATTTTTTTTTTTTTTTAAGGAAGCACTGCACACTTCTAACCTTCTGAAATGATTCCTGTCAACTTTCACTATACATAACATACAGTTGATGATGCATTCATTGGTACACTTCCTAAACTGGGTTAAAACACCAACCCTTATAGTTCTCCATGAATTCTTCTATGTTCTGTTAACAATAATGTAATCTAGTCTGATAAATGCCATCCATCAATAAGTAAACAAGGTTCTTTGGATAAATCTGATATCTTTTCATTAAACTAAGTCTCAAATAGCTGGAAAAATTCTTCTTTGCTAGCTTTTGGGTACAAATACCCTTTGTCAGGCTGAGGAAGCATCTGCCATTGGTCTGTGCTCTTCCTGGACAGAGTAGTAAAGCAGCTCCATAAATCAAGAGCTGTATCTGAGGATGGGTTGTTTGTCTGGTGGGGTTTGTTTGTTTTGTTTTAATCATAAGCCTCTCCTAC
>NW_005842645.1:850726-856266 GCF_000455745.1 Alligator sinensis | reverse complement strand
AGGAATACAAACACTGCTTCTTGAAGGCATTTTGAAGACAATTCCTGAATGCTGTGGCCAGGATACTATGGTCTACTGTACTTGTCACAGAATCGGAAACATTGGAGAATAGAAATAACTCCAATCCTGCACCTGAGGCTTCAGGGGTCAAATCAAAACAATTTTGGAGCAGCCTCCGAGCTGCTGTGTTCAGTTTAACTGCCCGTGACGTGAGGGCCAAAGTAGTGAACAATGCCTGAAGCTGATTATTATAAGATAGTGGCTCGCTGGTCATGCCCCTTCTCACTCACTCGCACTGAGGAGTCGGGACTAGGTGGGTGTGCTGGTGGGGTGTGGGGCTGTGGTTGGGGGTGAAATTGTAGCTGCTGCATTTGACCTATGCCACCTGCGATTTCCCCGGAGCAGTTTCCTGTATAATCAGTTTGCAACATTAACTTGACTGCTGATGCTTCAGTGGAGGTCAGAAACTTGCTCCGTTCTCCCAAACATTGATTCTCATATTCCAGCAGAATAAAATGCTCCAGAATCCAGGCTGCTCCTGTCTTATTGGTCACATATCGCCCTGTAAATTGAAGTAGGCAGAGAATAGGCTATGGTCAAAATAGCAGAATGATCCTCAGCCTGGTTCTGTGTAGGTGGGGAAGAGAGGGCATGACTAGGGAACCACAGCCTTACAATAACCACCTGCCAGCATAGCTCATTTCTCTCCTGCCCCCCTCCTTTCTGATCACAGGGAGTTAAAATAGCACAGAATGGTTCCAGCTTGGGAACAAGCTGACGGTTGCATGCCAGCTTGGGTATTGTGTGTCAAAGGCTGCACATTTCTCCTACCCACGACACGCTGTAAGCAGGAATTCCTGAGGCCCATGGCACCTTGGACACAAAGTGCCATCATTACAGAAGGAAAACACAGCTGCCTCTTCTGCCTGTCTTCATCAAATTAGATGGAAAATGTCTGCCTTTTTGCCTTCATGCCACCTTCAATCATGCTAAGCACTTTCTCTGGGTCAAAGACTACCTTTCTTAGTATTTGTCCATAATAACTGTATTGCTATCATCAATTAAAGGAAATAACCATTCACACTTTTCTTTTTTCCACTTGTCCCCACCCCCACCCAGCTCTAATCTGAAACTTTCCATGTATGCTGTGATGGCTGGAATAGAGCCCATTTTTCCATTAATGGACACCGCAGGCTTTTAAAATTGGGCAATGCTAGATTGGTTGGAACCACAGCTCCAGCTGCACAGAGTTGAAAAGACAGACCTCCTCAGCTCCCTATGTTCTCTCCCCCTCTTTCTCTCTCCCCCTTGTTAAGCTCTGCAACTCTTATTTTACAATATGAAATGCTATAAAGTTGACCCCTCCTGGAAGTAAAGCTGTGGGAAAGGCAGCATAGCCTGCTGACTCCAAGCTCTACATAGAGGTTAGTTTTGACAGAGTTGTAACTTTTGGTAGCACCATTGAAATTATGTCCCAGTCCTTCAACTTATTTCTGTTTTCTTACTACTTTACCTGCCGTCACTGAAACATGGCAAGGTAGCCATGCTGGCAAGGTAGCCATGCTGGCAAGCATCACAGTAGGTCAGATCTCCTTTAGAACATATGCTTTAGTGAAAAATTAATGTATGCCATTATTTTCTAGACTGTCTCATGCAGGGCATCAGATGAGATGATGGTATCTAGAAGGGACCCTGTGACTATTTCAAGACTTGGACTCCAGAGGAGCAAGGTAAAGGCTGCTGATGATATTGCAGCAGCCTAACAAAGACTGTGTTTGTCCTTGGCTGGTCTGCAAGTATAGCCAGTGTCTAGCAAAGGAAGAGTAATAATTTTTCTCTTTCCTCTTAAAGGATAAGAGGTGACATTTCTCGGCATTTTGAAAAAGGGTGACTTTTAAATCCTTCAGTTCTTCTTTCACCTAGGGATGTGCTCCTGGGGACAGTACAAACAGAAATGCCATTAGTTTGGACCAAGGTACTGGTTTGTTAAAATATAGACCATGGGACAGGGTGCAGGACTGCAGGGTTGCTTTTATCATTCTAAAAATTCAAGTGTTGGGTGTGGGCAGCAAACTGACTAGCCAGTCTTGTGTGACAAGTCATTGCCAGATGGTGGCAGTGACCGTGCTATTGGAACACTGCTTGCAGTGAGACTTATGCCTATATTTGTGTCCCAGATCCAATCTGGCATTGCATCTCTCTCCCAGGGAAGAGCTAGGCCTATGAGGTATTTTAGCGCTATTATTATTAACTAGCCTTCATCCTGGAGAGGGACATATCTAACTGCAGAAAAGGTGCAGTTCCAGCATCAAGAAGTGCAAATTTCTGGAGTAATATGCTTGACATCTTGCCTAAAAGGAACATCACAAGGTATAAGAGGTTCAGACTCCATGCTTGGGCATCCTGTAGAATGCTAATAGGGGCCTTTCTTCTGTTCATGTTTTTATCTGAACACCTGTCCTCTGGGAAGGAGATGGAGGCTAGCTAATCACTATCATAATACCTATTGTTCTGGCCTGGACCAGAACATCTTAGAAATAATAACAGGACACAGCATTTTTGATCTGTGAGCTGTTGCTATGGAGAAATAGCTATTCATATTTATAAAGCTTTTACATTCCTGCAACAGCGTTTTGATTTTTCTCAATTAAAAACATTAATAGGCTTGTTAGATTACAAACATAAAGTTTGAACAGAGGCTGCATGGACTCCCACTGTTTTCAGACTCATTTATGATTAGAAAACTTGCAGAGATTAATGGTCCGAACGACTGGTAAGAGGGGGAGAGAGCAAGGAATTTCTCACAAAAATCATAAATGAGTCTGAAAATGCCTGTGTCATCTGCAGACTTGGTCAGGGTGCACTCTAACCCATCTTCCAGGTCACTGATGAAAATATTGAACAAAACTGGCCCCAGGACTGACCCCTGGGACAACTAGATATCAAGCCATTGACTACTATCCACTGCTTTTTCTATCGAGCCAGTTGTCTATATAGTTTACAGTCCATTCATCCTTCCCATATTTCCTTAGCTTGCTTGCAAAAATGCTGTGGGATAAGCCTTGCTAAAGTCAAAGTATATCACATTCACAGAGCCCATCATCTCATCATAGAAAGCAATTAGGTTGGTCAGGCATGGCTTGCCTTTAAGAACAGTCAGCATGGATTCACCAATCACCTTCTCCTCCAAGTGCTTAGAAATGAATTCCTTGAGGACCTGCTCCACGATCTTTCTAGGAACAGAGGCAAGGCTGGCTGGTCTGTAGTTCATCAGATCCTCCTTCTTTCTTAAAGATGGGTGCTATGTTTGTCCTTTTCCAATCATCCAGGACCTCCCCTTGATCTTCATGAGTTTTGAAAGATGATGGCTAGCAGTTCTGCAACCACATCAGCCATCTCCCTCAGCACCTTCAGGTGCATCCCATCCAGCCCCATAAACTTGTACACCTCCAGCTTTTCTAAATGGTTCCTATCTTTCTCTACTGTTGGCTGCTCACCTCCTCCACAAACTGTGCTGCCAGATGCAGTAGTCTGGGAGCTGACCCTGCCTGTGAAGACTGAGTTGGAAAAGGCATTGAGTACTTCATCCTTTTCTGTATCCTCTATCACCAGGTTGCCGACCCATACTTTCCCTGAACCCCCTCTTGTTGCTAATATACTTGTAGAAACCCTTCATATTACCCTTCATGTCCCTTGCTAGCCACAACTCCAGTTGTGCTTTGGCCTTCCTGGCTTCATCTCTGCATGTCCAAGCAATACTCTTATACTCCTCCCTAGTTGTTTGTGCAAGTTTCCACTTCTTATGAGCTTCTCTTTTGTGTTTTAGCTCACTGAAGAGTTCCTTGCCAAGCCAAGCTGGCCTTCTGCCATACTTTCTAGCCTTCCTGAACATTGGGATAGTTTGTTCTTGTGCCCTCAGTAACATCACACTTATTGTTCTCCCCTCTGACCCTAACCCAGAGACTTTAAACAGACGTATCTCCAGTTTCATAGTGGAGGTCTGAGCAATCCTATGACTCTCTTACATAAAGTGCAATTCCTCTTCTCCTCTTTTTGTCTTTTTTGTGAAGTTTATAGCAATCCATGACTGTGCTCCAATCATGCACGCTATCTCACCAAGTCTCTGTTATTCCAATCGTGTCATAGTTCGGTGACTGTGCAAGGACTTTCAATTCTTCCTGCTTGTTTCTCGGACTCCATGCATTTGTGTACAGGCACCTGAGGTAATTGGGCAATTGCCTTCTTCTCAGGAAGATTGAGAAGGCCTCCCCTGTTGCTATCTCCTGCTTGTACTTTCTCCAGGTCACCCGCTTCCCCACTTACCTCACGGCTTCAGTCTCCATCCTAGCTCAAAGCCCTCCTTGCTAAGTTAGCAAGTTTGTCCATGAAGATGCTCTTCCCTGTCTTTGTCAGGTGGAGCCTGTCTCTTCCTAGCAAACCTTCTTGAAACAACACTCTGGTCAGAGAAGCCAAAGCCCTGCTGGTGACACCATCTGTGCAGGCATGCATTCATCTGCAGGATGCATCCACTCCTGCCTGGGCCCTTCCCTTTGACTGGAAGGATTGAGGAGAACCCCACCTGAGCCCCTGTCCCCTTCACCCTTGCACCCAGAGCCCTGTAGTCACTAATGATCTGCTCAGGGTCTCCCCTGGCAGTGCCATTGGTGCCCACATGGATGAGCAGTAGGCCTGCATGAATAGGGAAGCATTGGATTTTCAGAGGACAGTGATTCGATTTGGATCACTGTCCTCCAAATCGATTTGTCTGAATCGGCTTTGGAAGATTCAGTGATTCGGATTGGCCAGGAAGAGGCAGGCACAGCTGGGTGGCTGCAGTTTTTCCCGCAGCTCCTCCAGCTGTGCTTGCCTCTTCCCAGGCGGGGGGAGCTGCAGGAGAAGCCCCCATGGCTACCCTGCCAGCCCCATCGCCTGCCCAGCCCAGCTTCCCGACACTTTAAAAAACAAAACAAAACAAAAAAGCCCCGCACTCACCCTCTCTGGCTGTAGCAATTGGGGCCTCTAGGGGCTCATGGCAGAGCCCCCTCTCCCCCTTGCAATGGAGGGCAGCAGGGATTCCCCCCCTGCCTGGCATGCATGTAGCAGCTGCCCCATGGTGCGGGTGCAGCACGGCTTGGCAGGGTGCCGCATGCTGCCTGGGAGCTGGGGCTGCTGGGACTGAGTGGCGCTGGGCTCTGGCTGACACGTGGAGCAGCCCCAGCTCCCAGACAGTGTGCAACGCCCTGCCAAGCTGCACTGCACCCGCACCATGGGGCAGCTGCTACGCGTGTGCCAGGTGGGGGCGGGGGGGTGATCCCTGCCCCCCCCCCATGCTGCACAGGGGGGGCTCTGCCATGAGCCCCAAGGCCCTGATCACCACTGCCAGAGCTGGTGAATGTGGGGCTCTGTTGTCTTTGTTTTGAGTGGAGGGGGGGGGGGTTAAGTGCTGGGAGGCTGAGCTGGGCAGGGGACGGGGCCAGCAGGGCAGCCATGGAGGCTTCTTATTCATAGATTCATAGATTCATAGATGCTAGGGCAGGAAG
>NW_005842645.1:849363-849881 GCF_000455745.1 Alligator sinensis | reverse complement strand
CCGACCCATCCACCACGACTCTCTGGGTGCGGCCCTCCAGCCAATTCTCCACCCACCGGACTGTGTAGTCATCCAAGTCACAGCCTCTTAACTTGTTCATCAGTATGGGGTGGGATACCGTATCGAAGGCCTTCCTGAAGTCTAAGTATACGACATCCACCCCTCCTCCTGTGTCCAGGCGTTTTGTAACCTGGTCATAAAAAGAAACTAGATTGGTCAGGCATGATCTGCCTGCCACGAACCCGTGCTGGTTTCCCCTCAGCATAATTTGTCCTGCCGGGCTCTCACAAATGTGAGCCTTGATAATTTTTTCAAAGACTTTGCCAAGGATGGAGGTGAGACTGACTGGTCTATAGTTGCCCGGGTCCTCCTTCCTCCCCTTTTTGAAAATGGGGACCATGTTGGCCCTTTTCCAGTCCTCTGGGACTTGGCCCGTGCGCCACGAGCTTTCAAATATTCCCGCCAGTGGCTCTGCAATGATGTCGGCCAGTGCCTTCAGCGCCCTCAGCTGGGGCTCA
>NW_005842645.1:817876-849256 GCF_000455745.1 Alligator sinensis | reverse complement strand
CTGCTGCCTCTCTACAACCCCAGTGAGAGACTTGTCATGCCCCTCACTTAGGAACACTGAGGCAAAGAACTCGTTGAGGAGTTCAGCCTTGTCCCCTCTGTCCGTCACCAATTGTTTCTGCCCACTTAGCAGGGGTCCTATTCCTTCCTGGGCCTTCCTTTTACTCCCAATATATCTAAAAAACAATTTCTTGTTGTCTTTTACTTGGGTTGCCATCCTCAGCTCCATGGCAGCTGTGGCCTGTCTAACTGCTTCCCTACAAGCACGAGCAGAGGAGGTATATTCATCTTTGGTGATCCCCTGTGGTTCCTCTGGCTGTGCCTGCTTCTGCCCTGGTGTAGGAAGCCACGGGGGGGGCTCTACCCTGCTGCTGCTGCTTGCCCAGCTGGGGGGGGCGTGATGCAGGCATGTCTCACTCTGGGTGGCAGCAGGGCATAGCCAGTTCCCAGCACTGCCATGCCTGCATCAGCACTGGGAGCTGGGGCTATGCCCCGCTGCCGCTTACCCCCTTCTGCCTGGAGTGAGCCATGCTTGCATCCCACCCCTGCCCCGGCTGGGCTGCTTGCCCCAATCCCTCCCTTCCCCAACAGACTTGTCAGCTGCCTGTTTAGTCTGCAGCTGAATCTCTGAAGCAGCCAAAGCTTTTCTGAATCGATTCGGAGCTTTTAATTGGTCTCCCAACTTGATTTGGATTTGGAGATTTGGTCCCTGAATTGGGCCGAATCTCCTCGGAATCGAATTGGCTACTGAAGCTTTGCATTGCCCTAATGAGCTGCATGAGGTAGTTACAGGGCCGGATGAGTCTTGGTAATCCTTCCGTGATATCTTGGATCCGGGCAAACACCAAACCTCCCAAGACAACAGGTCAGGCCGGCAGATGGATGTCCCCATCCCCCTCCAAAGGGAGTCTCCAAACACAACCACCTGTCACTTCTTCTCAGTGATATTTGGTCTTAATCCTTCCAATCTTGGGGAGGCCTGGTCTCTTCCATCAGTGAAACTTGCTCCTTATCTGTTCTTAGGGTAAATCGCTGCAAATGGAGATGAAGGCTTCTGCTTGCTGTCAGAGGTCACAAACTTCTAGATTTTACCCTCCTGGGAGTCCATGTCTTCCTCCTTGCTACCTCTACAACTGCGGAGGAAGGGCTGCCAGAGGACTCCTTCAGCACTGAATTGATGAAGTCCTTGCCACTTCCTCTTTTGCCTGCTCTGAGGGACACCATAAGGAGGCACTGCTCGCACCCCAGGCAGTCCTCCTCCTGGCTATTACTGAAAGGGTTCTGCGAGCCGCGGTCTCCACAGCGCCACACCAGGACCTGAGTGGAAGCCTCAACAGTGAGCAGTCCTTTCTGGACCAATATCTCATAGGTGCAGGCAGTGACAGTGCTCTCGTATTGTAATGTCCTCCAGCCATTTCCCTAGGTCTCTTAATCTGCTGCCTTTCTCTTGCTGCCTTTTATTAAGCTAGTCTTACAATTCATATGAAATACAACTCTTGAACATCCAGGGTCAGCAATGTAGTGTTATAACTAAACTAGCTTTTCCCCGACCCCGTTTCCTCCCCAGAAATGCTGCTCCTGCAGAGAAGCATCTCAGAATAGGTGAACTTGGCATCTTAGTGAGAGGCAGATGAAAAACAAGTTTGTGCTTTGGGAGATGGAAAAGAGGGAAGGTATAGGGGAAGAGAAGACGCATCCTGAGAGGGTGAAACATGTGGCTCTTGCAAGCTGGGGAAGAATATGTGAGGAGGGGGGAGCCCCTGTGTGATGGCTGTAGTTCTGAAACCTGTGTGGGGCTTCTACAGGAATAAAGTATCTGTTCTCTTCAAGCTGAAATTTCTAGTCTTAGCTTGGATAGCATGACTTTTTTCCTTTGCTTTTTCAGAGGCTCTTGCATATCAAGTAAAGCCTCTACATTTTGCATAGTTGCTGCTGCAGATCAAATTTTTTTTTTCCTATGATCAAATTTGCAGATAATGCCTAAGTGGAAAGAGTAGCACCTAAAGAAGAGCATCAACAAACAAAACAGTCTGAATGGTAACACTGATGCTTAAACAATGCGCTCTCTCCTCTTTATATTTCATAGACTTTTCATAGACATTAGGACTGGAAGGGACCCCGGAGGATCATCGAGTCCAGCCCCCTGCCCCAGGGGCAGGAAGTCAGCAGGGATCATAGGATCTCAGCAAGATAAACATCCAAATGGCTCTTGAAGGCGTTCAAAGTGGGTGCTTGAACCGCCTCTGGAGAACAGACGTTCCCCCAGATCCTGATGAGCACCCCTGATAAACTTATAGGTGGCCACCAGATCACCCCTGAGCCTGTGCTTTTCCAGGCTGAATAGCTCCATGGCTCTCAGCCTCTCATCATAAGGTCTGTTTTCCTGACCTGATCATGCGCGTGGCTCTCCTCTGGACTCCCTCAAGCTTCTCCACATCCTTTTTGAATTGTGGAGCCCAAAACTGGACGCAGTACTCCATCTGCGGCCTCACCAAGGCCAAGTACAATGGGAGAATGATGTCCCAGGATTTGCTTGAGAAGCATCTATGGATGCAAGCCAGCGTTTTGCTCGCTTTACTAGCTGCAGCATCGCATTGCAGGCTCATGTTCATCTTGTGGTCAACCGTGACCCCCAAGGCCCTTTCATCTGTAGTGCTAACCAGCATAGCACTGCCGAGCCTATAAGCATGCTGCAGGTTTTTCCTCCCAAGGTGGAGAACCTTGCATTTTTCAGTGTTGAACACCAACAGGTTCTTGTCCGCCCACTTCATGAGTCTGTCCATATCTGCCTGGATCCACCCTTCTATCCTCGGGTGTGGACGCTTTACCCCAGAGTTTGGTGTCATCGGTGAACTTGGCCAGTCCGCTTCTGACACTCATGTACACATCATTGAAGATGTTAAATAGCATAAGCCCTAGGACAGAGCCTTGAGGGACCCCACTGGTCACAGCGCACCAAGACAATTGGCTTCCATCAACCACCACCCTCTGGGTCCTACCGTGGAGCCAGTTCCCCAGCCAGCAGATCGTGGTGACGTCAAGGCCACAGTTAGCCAGTTCAGCCAAGAGGTGATCATGGGATACCAGATCGAAGGCTTTTTTTAAAGTCAAGGTATACAACATTGATATCTTCTCCCTTGTCCAGGTGATAATTCACCTGGTCATAAAAGGAAATGAGATTGGTCAAGCAAGACCTACCTGCAACAAACCTGAGGATATTGCAATATCCCTCAGGATATTGCCTTCAGCTAGGCTGTTAAGGATGGCCTCCTTGATAATCTTTTCCAAGACCTTCCCCAGGATAGAGGTCAGGCTGATGGGCCTGTAGTTTGCCGGATCCACTTTCCTCCCTTTCTTGAAGATAGGCACCACATTGGTCCTCTTCCAATCTTCGGGCTCTTCACCAGAGCGCCAAGAGCTCTCAAAGATCCGTGCCAGGGGCTGAGCTATGATGCTCGCCAGCTCCCTGAATACCCTTGGGTGTAACCCATCAGGGCTGGCTGACTTGAAGGTGTCCAGCCTGTCAAGGTGTTCCTTCACGAGGTCAGCTTCAACGGGGGGCAAGGAATCTCCTTCACCTGGGCCTCCCTGACCCATAGTGGGCAGGGCCATCCCATGGATTTATGTCCATGAACATAAGAACTGCTCACCACACAGGTCCATCTTGCCCAGTATCCTGTGTCACACTGTGGCAGAGGATGGATGCTGACCAGGAGGGTGAACAGGGCATAACCAGAGTTTTTTCCACTGTTCCTCTCCCACTTGTAGCGGCCAACACTTAGGGTATAAGAAATTCAGTACCCCTAACTCTCATCCTCAGTTGCTACTGCTGCCAAAAATGTGTCCAGTCCCTTGTGGAAGCTGACACTTTAGCCAGATTCAAAAACACCTGGTGGCAATGAGCTCCATACTTCAACATGCTATGTGAAAAAGAACTTGTTTTTGTTAGCTTTAAACTTACTACCTACTCATTTCAGTTTGTGATCCCTTGTTCTTGTATGGTGAGAGAGTAAATAAGGAATCCCTATTTACTTTCTCTTTACCACATAGTATTTTGTAAGCTCTTCTGTTCCTCCTCAAGCATTTTTCTAAACTTAAAGAGGCCTAGCTTCTATAGTCTCATCTCCATATGGAAGACGAGACTCCATGCCACTAAGCAACTCTGTTGCCCTTTTTTGTACCTTCTCTAGCTCTATATCCTTTTTGAGGTGTACAGACCAGAACTGGGCACAAGATTCAAGTGGTGGATGCATCATAGATTTATAAAGGGCATAATGATACTTTCTATTTTGTTTACAATTGCCTTAATAATCCTTAATATTTTGTTTGCCTTCTTGATGGCTGCAGAGCACTGTGCTATTTTTAGTGTGCTGGTTTTAGCAAGCTGTCCAAAATGACTCTTAGATCTTTCTTGTGTTGCAACAGCTAATAGAGCGATCATCATGGTGTAGGTATAGTTTGAGTTATTTTTGTCCATGTGCATCACTTTGCACTTACCTACATCGAACTTCATCCACCATTTAGTTGCCCGTCTGCTCAATAGTGCTAGATCTTTCTGTAGTTTTTCATGATCTGCCTGGTGGTCACCACTGTGAATACTTTTGTCATTCTCAAATTTGGGCACCTTGCTACTTGCCGTTTTTCTAGATCGCTTATGTTAAACAGCACAGATCTCTGTTTTCTTTCTTTCCATCCTGAAAACTAACCATTTATACTCACTCCTTGTTTTCTATCCTTAAACTAATTTATAATCCATGAGTGAGCATTCCCTGTAATCTTATCTCACAAATACCTAACTTTTGGCAAGAGCTTCTGATGGGGGACGGTCAAAGGCTTTTTGGAAGTCCAAAATGTACTATGTCAACTAGATCACCCTAATCTACCTGCTTACTGATACCCTCAAAGAACTCTAGTAGGTTGGCGAGGCAGGATTTCTTTTTGACAAAGCCACAAAGGAAGGTGAAACCAACAGCACAAGTACACAGAAGTCTGTAACCATGCAGTCACATGGTGTGCCCCCATGGCTGGGAACCCCGCCAATTGAAGGAGGTTTGTAGTCACAGGAGCTTGCTTCTTGCTGGTACAGGGGGAGCCTGGGATTGGGCTCGACCCCACACTGTCAACAGGGCATGATGGACTCTGATACGTGATCCCACAATCACACCTCCTGCCACGTACATATGGCATGGCAGGTGGTGTGATTGTGTGGATGGTACATTAGAATCCATCATGTCTTTACCTGCACATGTAGAGGGGCCCTTAAAACCCGCATTAATTTTTGGAAAGGGAACTCTTTGCTTCATGAGAGACCTGATGACAAAAATCATTCAGCTTTCTTGAAAGCTGTCATCCCTGTGACCTTTGGCATGTAGTAGACCAGGCATTGCTCACCTGAGTCCTCTGCTCGGATCTAATCTTGGGAGAAGCAAGAGAAGCTGCTTCCTCAACAGGTTCTACAGCCACCTCTGGTCATTATCTGCAATGGCAGCCCATTCCTCAAGAATACATGAGAATTCAGCCGAATTATGGGAATGCACAACAAAACTGCCAAGTCTATGTGCCATGCATCCTATAGTTCTTGTTCAATATGGGCTTGAGTTTGGAGCCCACTGACCTCAAGAGTAGTCTTTGATTAGGCCCTTATGTGGTAGCATTCTGTTCAACACTATCTGAAGCGTATAAAACGTTTATGGACTTTGGCAGGATCACAAGGCATACTGCTTATTCTCCAGGTGAGATCTGGTTTCTCTGTTGGCCATCCATTTCTAATTTCCAGTTGAACCATCCCAAATCATGGCTTTAGGAATGCCAAAAAGACCTTGACAGCAGCCCAAGCCATTTCAAGCTATCTCAAAGCTTGCCTTCAGTTGCTCACGTATCTTGTCAAAAAAACGTTACTTTTTATAAAGGTTCTTCTATTATGGCTACCTCCTGGGAGTTTTACTTCCCTGATGTACTTAAATTCCATAATATTTTATAGTCATATTCCCTTTAGTCTTGCTTCATGAATATTGTTATTGACCATGAAGCAGTATCTCTGCCATCCATCTATTGCCAAATGATATCCATTATTCACAGAGTGTATTACTATTAACCTCTTCACCAAGGGATTAGCATGTGCATGTCTATACAATTTTAAACCAAAAAAGATACCCCGCAGAGCAAAACTAAAAGGGAAAGTTTGTTTTTCAGGCCTGCAGCATGAACCATGTTGGCAGTCTGGAGTCCTACCTAAGTTACTGGGGCTCTGTCTATGTACAGATGTCACACTGTCTAGAAGTTTTTTAGGATCTGGGCCTGAATGTCAATGATGGCAGGCCTCATGAGGTTTTGGTACTTTGGTGGTAGTGGTGTGGGTTGGGGCATTTGTGGGTTTGGCTTGTTTGGTGGGTGGCATTTAATTTCTTTTTTTTCCACTTACAATTCTTGCAGAAGAATCGAAAGCAAAAACAATTGCGAGAAGGAATTGGAAACAAACAACAAAAAACCTCTACAACAAACAAGTGATAGCATTGAATAGGTTTTTTTACTTGCTGTTACTGGTAGAAAACAGCACTTAAAAAAAAACAAACACCTTTTTGTATGGTACATAATTTGAAATTATTATGAATGATATGGAATGGATTATTTCCCAAACTAAGTTATGTCAAACCTAAAATCATTTGTAAATCAACACATTACTATACAAGACAAAGGCAAACAATCAACATTTCTGTTTTGGTACAGATTTCCTCTATCGTTTTAGCCTGTGGTTTTTGGGTGGGGGGGAGGGGGGTTGTTTTTTACAGGGATGGGGAGGAGGAGGACATACTACCCTTTGGCCTAATGATAATATATTGATCAAGCTTTGTGCTTTAACATTTAGTATTAATATGGCTTTATATATAATGTTCTTAAGTGAACAGTGCAATATTTTCATCTTTTAAGTATTTATTCAACATTCAAACAATAGCTGAATGTTACTCCCAGTGAAAGGAGAAAGTCTCCAGCAATCAGATTTCATCCCACAAAACTTCTGTAAACCGTAGATTAGGGCTGGGTAGCAACACAGAAGACAAAAGACGACACAAGGTTTCAAGTCTCTCTAAGGTCTACAGCTATCCTTTACTTGGTATCTTGCAATTGTGATTTGCTTTGTGTCCCTGAAAAACTGTGAAGCAACGTGAAACCTGAACTCCAAGGTAAAATAAAGTCTTACCATTATATAAGACTTCTGCTTAATTTTAGGAAGGTGTCAATAGGAAAAACTCTTTAATGGAAAAAATAATCTTGACTCTATAAATATAGGGACACTGGCAAGGTGGGAAGGACTAGTTTTGGACATGACAGCTATGCTTTGGTTTGTGGGCCTGTGTATGATGTACTGTCTTCTGCTCTGGATCTAAACAAGCAGGGTATTGAAATACAAGATGTAAAAATGCTGCACCAGCTTATAACTTTCCAGTATTGCTTAAGAGATCAGAGCAAAATGGCAAAATCAAGGTTTTATTGGTGAAGTGGCCCGGTGCCAAGACCTTTCAGCAAGATGAGTCTTATGCCTCCAGTTCAGCAGTGGTGAAACTCATTGTGGAAGCATCATTCCATTCTCTGGTCCGCAAAACTAGAAATATGCATATTATGTAAAAAGAAAAAGTAACTTAAACAGGATCAACTAGATCTGAGACACTAATTAGTGACCCTTTTACACAGGACTGGGAAAAGTAATGCCTAGCAAAAGCCCCATTTTTTCCTAGCCTGCTTTCACGACCTTCTAGATATGACAGAAAGATCTGTCAAAAGTTTTCTTCACATGAGGATTAAGGGCAACGGGGTTGGAAGAAGACACTTGTTTAATTTTCCTGTCAAGACTTTTGACTTGGGCAATTCCTGGCAGAATGGAGGAAAATTAATAAACTGGTTAAAATGAAGGGTAAAAGAAAGCAAAGATTGGTGTGTTTACATCTTTGGGTGTACCACTCCCATACCCTCTGTTCACAAGCCATTTCCATCCCACAAGCAAGCACTCCCAAATGTCTAGAGATAAGGCTGCAGTAGGAATTTCCTGGTTGAGATTTCTTTTAATATATTATTTGACCTTATCAGCATTTATATTCTAGGAATGTGGGGGTTGTCAAGTGAATTGGTATTGGAGGAGGTCAGACACGTGTATAATTATATATAAAAATAATTTAATTCCTTAATACATGTCCTTCAGCATGTTAGCATAGCATATATAATGCTGGAGAGCCAGAGTGATTCTGTCCAGCTTTTCTGGTTTTCCAGCCAGAATCATGTAAGTTGCAGGAAAGAAACTGTAAAATTCCAGTATTGAAATGTTTAAAAGGTACTAGACCATAAGTAACAATTTAAATGGCCACTGATTTTTATATTTTGTAGTCAATTCCATTTAAAAATCAAAACTTATTAACATGCAGTGTCTCTGCTATCAAAGCTTTAAGACACCACTTATACTGCTCAGCCCTACTCCTGATTTTTTTTTTTATATATAAAACACTGTTTAAGATTAGCACAATAAATGTGCTTATTAAGCACTCTAACATAGAGCACAGAAATACAACACTACAGAGTGCAAGTCTAGCCATCGCCACGGCAGGAAAAGTGCGAAAGTTAAAAATATGCATGTGGCTTAACACAAGATACTTTTGAAAAACATTACACGTACATCTCATACTAAATGCTTTCATCTTTTCACATACAAGACTAAAAATGTACAGTCAGCTGTTGACTCTTCTCTTGCTGTAGTAGTGTAGTCTTTAGAAAGGTAGAAGATGTTGAAAAACCAAAGATTAAAAAAAAGGAAGTGTCCAAAAATGATCCCATTTATCACTTTTCCAGTAGTTATGTTTTGGAGTAAACACAAAGTCACCTTGATCTTCAACATTAGCAACTGATAGCCTCTGAAATAGTCAAGCCAGCCACCTGGACCAAAACCGATTCAAAGTCACACATACAAACACCCCACAGGAAAAAGTGCACTTTCAATACCTGATACAAAAATAGATTGGCACACTCTCTGACACAGTGAAGATATCTTTTGAAAAGCTTTTTCACAATGTTATGAAGTCCTTTTGCAAGTTGGAGCAGGTCTGTAAAAAAGCACTATAAGAATGCACTCTACTATGCTTGCAGGGGGTATGTGTGATTTGTAGGAGGCAGGAATGGAGTCTGCTGTCATTCTTGTTCTTGCATGATTGATGCGGGTAACTACATGTACAATCTTGGTCCCCACTGTTGCACCCTGTTCCAGCATCAGTTTGTAATTATTCAACATGCACCTCATTCTTCACCTGCTCTGAGTAATTAAAGATACATAAGTTCATAAACATAAGTCTTAAGAACTTCTATGTAGTGTTCCCAATACATTGATGGAAAAAACGTGTTGGAGAGAAGAAAAAATTTTGGTATCAAGTCCCATTTTTGCATTTCCAGTAGTATCTGCAACTCCACAGAGCTGAGTGGAAACAGTTTTAACTCCCCTTCCAGGAAGGGTAGCCTATGCTAGGAGTTCTGTATCAAACGTCTATAATGTGGCATCACTTCATGTTCAGGCAGATGGAGAGCAAATTCCAAGGCCACTAACACTGGGAATTCAAAGGCTATCAGTTCTCGCCTGTTCAGCCGGAACTTCTCTTCCAGTTTCTGTAGTGCAGTAGAATTAAAAAAAAAAAAAGAAAAAGTTTTAGTGTATTCAGATACTAGTTCCTTAAAGTTTTAAACTGATGATAGTGTTAAATTATAGCTATCTGAAAACATTCTGCTGTCACCCAAACTCTACTTCACTGCATATTCATGAGTCTAGCTTGGAGGCAGAAAGCTGTGGCATTTGCACTTGACCTAGGAGGGAGGTGTTCACTGACGACTTGTGCCCCCAGCAGCTGTGGGGGGTGGTGAGTGCTGACCAAGTGTCAGCAGTGGCCAGCAGGGATTGTGGACTGCCTGCAGACGCTGCTGGCAGTGCCAGCATCAGGGTGGCGAGCGATGGCAAGGGGATGCACTGCCACACTCGGGGTGCACGTGCACCCATGTGCACCCCCTACGCATTGCCCCTGGAGGTCTTGGTAGCTATAAAACAGGGGAGTTGGCCTTTGTCTAGTGGGAGATGTTTCACCATCTATAATTGCAGTCCATATGCTCCCCTCTGTGCATGGGTTGCTCCCCTGATACTACTCCTGCAGACAAAACTGAGCCCACAAGGGCCAGAGAAGTGAGTCTCTGGGCTAGTGTCTTTTCTGAACTGATTGGAGGAGCTGGTCAGCCATGAGTGAGTATTACTAGGTCTCTCTGAGGAGTTCAGCCTGAGGGAGTGTAGAATCCCCACTAGAGGAAATAGGGCTTTTCACCAGGTAAGCTTGATCTGTATGAGAGAGATGGTGTCAAGTTTTGGGTTCTCAAATTGGAATAAAAGGGATTCTTTCAACACTGAGAAAACCCCTGTTTCTATAAACTGACCTGACCGTTCTGCATAGTAGCTTATGAGCTCTAGATGTAAAGTGACATTGATAATTACCAACTGATCAATTTGAGAAGAAAAATATTCAACTGTTTGTACTGAATAAACAAAAGCAGTTTGTTTACTTCACAAAATTTGGCTGGACATATTTCTTAGCAAGTCAGAGGGCACAAGCAGCATTTTCTGTCACTTAACTCATCCATTCCCTCTTAGCAGAAGAGCAAAAATTTGACATTTTCACCAGGGACTATGAGCCATGAGCAGCTATCAGAGCAAGGGAAGATTGTGCCTCACACTGAAATAAAGAAATGACTTCTCTAAGAGTAAATGAATCTGGCATAATTTATTCATAACATCTCATAAGGGGCCCCCTGCTTAGTGCCTACTGCTTTTGTTTTAAGACATGTTATCCAATATTGTGGGGAGAAAAAGGAACATTATTAAAAAGACCATTAATTCCTTAGAGGTGGAAGGCGCTGTCTGCATCAGGAATGAGACCAGTGGGCATGTCTTCACTCTAATCTGTGGCAAACAGCAGTGCCCTTGAAACATACTGTACTGCTCCATGTAAACTGCTGTATTTACCCAAATCCAAGACTACTTAACATTTAAGACAAACCTCCAATAATTAGATTCTGGATGTACAAAATTATAAACTTGTTAACTTTCCATGTCCAGAATCTAATTATTGGAATGTCATCTTTAAATTTGGCCCCCCTCACTGCTGCATCAGGAAGGCTGCAGCGGGGGCAGGGGGAAGAGGGGAATGGTGAGGAAAGCAGAGGCAAGTAGCCAAGCACAGGGGAAACTGAGGCAGGGGGAAAGAAGGGGTAGGAGGAAGCAGGGGGAAAAACAGGGGTGGAGGTAGGTGAGGGGGAAGTAGGGGCAAGGGAAGCAGACAGCCAGCTCACCTCTTGGTGCCTGCTCCCACACTACTGCCCTACCCTTTTTGCCTCCCTACTTGCCTTCCTGCTTACATCCCCCTTCCTCACTGATCTGGGCAGAAGGGGAGCTCCAGTCACTTCTTCCCCATGCAGCAGGGAGCCCACAGCTGGCAGAGTCCTCCTTCCCTGCCCAGCTCCTCTTCCCCTTCCCTCCCCAAGCTGGCCAGGAGCAGGCTCAAAGGAAACTGTTCCCAGCAGAGCTGCTCTCTGTAACGCAGGGGCAGGAATGGCTCTGGAGCTCTGCTGTGCCTGCTCTAGCTGAGTCGGACTCCAGCGAGGCGCTGTGAAGGACTGCTCTGCAGGTTGCCCAGCCAGATGGAGCCCACAGCAACAGGGGACAGATTCCATTTTCCCTGCCTGGCTCCCTGCCAGTAAGGCAAAGGAAGGGAGAAGGGGAGTGGAGATGGGTAGGGAGCAGACACTAGAAGCAGGGATCTGCACATTGCTGATACTGTCCCTGTCCCATCTGGGCCCCATGCACAGCTACTTTTTGCAGCTCTGGGAACCTCATCTTGGAACTGAGTAAACACAGTAACTGCTGAACAGTCACTCAGCAATGCTAATTAGCTGCTTGCTGCACCAGGTGAACCTGGCTTCTAGTTCAGGCTGTAGCTTAAAGAGCAGTGTAGCTTATTGTAAATGTGCCCCATGTATAATAGAAGCTACATCATTCTCAGGTTGTAAACCTGAAAACTCTAGTTGCTAAATGAAAATAAGGGCATTTATAGATGGTGGGGGGGGCGTTAATTAGAGCAGCTCGAGAGCTGCTCTAAAGCTCCCAGAGCATCATGTGTATCAGTTTCCCTGCACTAAAAAAATGGTGGCAGGGATACTTTAACTAAAGCTTGTAGAATGAGCTTTAGTTAAAGTGTTCCTGCTGCTGTTTTTCAGCATGGGGACACTGATACGTGTGACGCTGGAGTCTGCTGGAGCATGGCAACTACCACTTCAGATTAATCGAGTCTGTTCCAGTGTGCTGTAATTGTGTCGGGGCAGCCTCCCTGCATGTGTATACGCACCCTAAACTACCAAGCTCTCCTGTTTAATTAGGGAAAAGTGGTTTTTTTTGTTAAATACACTTACACTTTTGCATTTCACAGAAAACTTTCATTTATGTTCAAGTCATCTATGAAAAAGCAAAGCGAACAGCCAAAAGGTTATTCCATAATGTGTTCTGTATGAACACTTCCATATAACGGACACCACATCTTTAACTTCTCCTAGACCAGGGGTGTCTAACCTTTTTGAATGTGGGGCCGGATCACGAACTTTTTATCACCCAGTGGGCCGGCAAGCTATATTCAAAGACTTCACAGGAAGTGACATCACATCAGGAAGTGATGTCACGTGACCTTTGACACCAACGAAGTTGCAGGAAGTGACAATGAAATGGGTCTGGAAATGTGCATAGGTGTGTTGCAGCAGACAGAGCCAAAGCAGCTATTGGGATGTGCTGGGAAGCACACACACACACGCATGCACACACAGCCCCCGTCTGCACTGGCCCGGCCCTGAGGCATCCCCAGCTCCGCGCGGCAACTTACCTCGTGCCTCCATTCACCACTCATGCAGGCAGGGTGCGGGCCATGCTGCAGCTCCCCCGGCCACATGCCAGGGGCAAGGGGCGGAGCCTGTCCCCAGCTTGTCCAATCAGGCACGGTTGGGGCAGCCCCACTATGCACAGCCCTCAGGGCAGGTGCGGCAGGACCCAGCTCACTCATGAGCCAGGCCCCATGGGGGTAAGCAGCTCCCCTCCCCTCGCTGCCAGCTGGGGCCCATAGGCTGGCCCTGCCCGCCTCGCCACGGCGGCTCCGCACTCCGCTGCTGCAGCTCTGTGTTCCGCAGTGGCCCTGCTGCTGCTGCCGCCACCGCAGCTCCGCGCTCAGCCGCCGCTGGTGTGGCCCTGCCGGTGCTGCTGCTGCCGCTGTGGCTTCGCACTCTGCTTCCGCGGCTTGTGCCAGCGCTGCCGTGGGCCAGATAAAATGGCTTGGCGGGCTGCATGTTGGACAAGCCTGTCCTAGACACCTTTTGCAGCCATGTGCTGTCATTAACCATCTTTCACACCCAGGTGTGACCATGGAATTTCCTTGGGGCAGCTTCCACAATTGTGTACATGAAAATTTTATAGTAAAGAAATGTTCAGCTGCCTTTTAAATTTGGTATTGCCACTGGCAACCAAGAGAACAGCTAAGACCACTTGACTGGCATACTTTTCAGCTACTAGGAAATGCTTTATGGACCACAGTTTAGGAAGTTTTGCTATAGAAACTTTAGTCAAGAGATACTTACATCTATAAGATGCTTTACTTCATGTTTTCTGAGGTCACTGCCAATTTTGGCTGCTAGTAGGACACATGCTCCAGCACAAAGCTTTCTATTCTGCTTGTTCAACTTCCCCTTGAGTGCAAGCTTCTCAAAGTAGACAAAGGCCATGGCCACAGTGGGCTCCTCAAAACCGCACTCATCTTGAGCAAGTTTGCGCATCTCTCTCTTCAGACTGCAGAAAGAAAACAAAGTCCCAGAGTGGGAGCAGCTAGAGAACTTGCAGCAGGATATAGTCTCATAAAACAACTTTCCTTTTGAGAGACTTTCTTACTCAAGCAAATGGGGTGGGGGGGGAATAATCCAATTTATTGTGCTGCTATCCTTATAGTCTGTTGAACATTATTCAGAATCCTTCAAGTGACCCAATAAATATCTGCTTCTGGAGTTTCATCTGAGTAGAGAACTCAAAACTAGTCATTAAAAGTAATTTAAATATTAACATCAAGTAACTGCAATCTAATTAACATAATTATTCTCCTTCTTTCTCCTTTGCTGTTTTGTAATGTTTCATATTTAAATTGTAGGCTCTTCAAAGTACCCTAGAACGGTGTCTAGATACTTGTATAAAAGTATCAACTATACTTTTAGGCACTTAAACGATAAATTTGAATGCACAAATGAAAATGCCTCCCTTCTATCTGTAGTTTTTCCTTTTTTATGGATCTTGCAGTAAAGTTGTAATTCTAGACTAGTGTACTAGAAATGGCAGTGATGGTATTAGTAAAGTATTGCAACTTCTCTGTAATACTGAATTAAGGGAGAAAAGCCTACCTATTAAACGTTATGAAACTGTTGGGATTGCATCTATTAAAGTTGCCCGTTCCTACTGTTAGTGACACTATTTGGGAAAAGCACACAATCTAACGGTTCCTTTCTTTAATGAATATGTTTTTAGTATCAGTGGCACTGGGACTCTTCTGTCAGTCTTCTGCCTTTCATATTTTGGTGCATGTCCAGATTTCAGTACTTTTTACTCAACTGGCAAATACTCTCTCTATCCAGACACAAACTCTCAAACTTCCTTATCTTATTTACTCAGCTCACAAGCCAAAGCAAGCATGTGTGTCTTTTGAAGGTCATTGTTTCCGGAAAAAATCAATAGTTACTGCAATTCCCTTCACGTAACAATACCAACAGTAATTGTGCTAAAATCTGAAGTAGCTGCATGATGCAACAGGGTTAAAACACTCATGACTGTCTTCACAGTACCTTCTTATTTTGCTGAGAGTTAACTTAATGTGAGGGAACTTCTCTTTGAAGGTCTCATTCATGTCCTTCTTGAGATCTGATGGCTTCACATAGTCAATTACTGTAGTCTGTAACAGATCAGTTAATATGGATCAATTGCTGTAGTCTATTAGATTACTCCAAAACAAAACAAAAAACCAACCCAAACCAAACAAATACTGTATGTCCAGTTAGGGGGAAATAAATCTGAATTAGTAAAATAAATAAATGAAACTTGTTCTTGCTTTCTGAGAAGAAAAGACCTGAACTCTGGAATGGCTGATAAGCACGAGCAGTCACAAACAGCACACTTTGATGTTATAGTGAAGATATTTTCCCAAATGACATGTTCAAACTATGTGAATGAAGGGAATCCAGTTAAAAACTAATCTTGTTGGACCAAAACAAAGTCATTACAGTACTCGATTTAATGGATTTATGATTTAATGGATTTATGTTTTGTGTGTACAGCTCCAGTCCTGAAGCATATTTGCCAATTTCTCTCAAGTTTAACTTTTTAGAATTTGCACCAGCAGTTACTTTTAAAGTACCTATGCCATCCATGTCTAATGAAATGGATAATTACGTCCCACCATTCTTTAAATATGCACATTCACAAGCCTACATGTCAGGGGATTTAGTTGCATAATTTAGCTTACAGTTAATGAGTAGGTAGACAAATGGGTAAAAAATGTTTAGTTGGTTTGTACACTTAAATATCCTTATGTCATCTCTTACTTTGAGACTCTCCTTTTCATCAAAGAAGCTGTGGTATAACAGTCTCTAAGTAGAAGGGGAGAATCTTCCTGTGAACTTCTTACCAATATGACAATGCTTCTCTCACCCTCCCTAAGGTAAGGCCTCTTCAAATTCCTTTGCTGCTTTGGCCAAAAATTCTCAGCTTGATAAAGGGCAAATGATTGTGATGGGAAAGCATATGTTTTCTTGTCTCTAACTGCTTTTCACTCAGCTAATTGACTGAATTGATAGGAGCTCTGACTTGAGCAGTGACAGGGCAAAAAAATGCCTGGCGCTGGTCTACCCAGCCCTTATTTCTCCTCAAAGTCAAGGGACAGGGACTTACAAAAGTGCAAACCCGGGTGTGTTGAGCGAGAGAGAGAGCACTTAACTTCTTGTGTGCTACAAGTACTTGGTCTTCTGCCCAATTCACCAACCAAACTATTTGTTGTTACTTAAGTACTTATTGTATGTACTGCATCCTTCACGCTCTCTTTCTTTCCAAAAAGTCAGCAGTAAGGGGTTGTGTTTTTTTCCTTCTAACTTGTGCTGTTATGGCACGGATTAGTTGCTGCCGGCTTCTCCGAACAGAGTGGAGGTTGAGAGAGGTGCAGAACAACTACAAATGGATAAGCCTGTTTTGGTTCTTTTAGCCCCAGAGGATCTTTTAAAAGCTTAAACCCAGAAGTATTCCACCCTCAAGGGAGTGTAACCCCCCTGAAAGGGACAGAGGCTGCATTAATTAGAACCATGTTCAATGACATAAAGAGGAATAAAAGTATAATTATCCTTTATTTCTAATGAGTTACTCAGAGACAATGTGACAAATGCTAGAAAAGATCACATATCTTTCTGCTCTCTAACTGCACATCCTACAGCTGAAAGGAAGAGAACCAGAATTTTCCTGAATTTTTTTCCATGGCTTCCAGGCAAATAAGGTATAGTTCATGGGTATTCAAAAATGTATTGAGATTTTTTTTATGTTCCCACCACTTACATTCCAGTTGGCAATACCAAATTTTCTCACATACATGCTTAGGGATATAATATGTACCTGGGTTTTTGAAAGGCAGAATCAAGAATTTTTTTTCCTGACCTTATAGTTGTAAAGAGCAGGGACAGAGCCTGATCTTTAGCTGACTTACCCTCCCTTTCCTACTTTACTAAAGGTGAAACCCTAGCTGCTGTTGCAGACTAGTCTGCATAGGTGGATCTATGACTTTGAAGAGTTAAGTCTCCAAGGCTATGAAATAGGAGGAGAGCAAGAGACCAGGAACAGCTAGCAGACAGCAAAATTGACCTAAGAAAGGTTAGCTTAATTAATGGAAACAAAAGTTTTGTTAACAGATCCATACTGAAGAACAATGAACCATAAAGTCAGCTGACACCCTCAGCTGCCTGAACAGTAATGCAGCAGATGCTGAACTGTGGAGCAGGAATCAAAGCAAGGTGCTTCTATCGTGGTCAAAAAAATCAGCATTCCCCACTTAATATACACACACCAATTTTCCAGGAAAGGGTGCATGTGTATGAAAAAATATGGTATTTTAGAGAGTAATAGTTATCATACTGAAATTAACAATAGATCTATTGCCTGCTCTCGTACAAATCCCTGTAGTGAAAAGAATGAATTCACAATAGCAGGCTGTTTTCCTGTTGACAGCATGATCTGCAATGTCAGTGCAAATCCTTGGAAGGGCTGGCATCAGTCCTTAGGTTATGGTAGCTATTTATCCTGGCAAGCAATCCTATATTCAATGAGGCCCAACAAGCGCAACAACATACTAGCATCTTAAATGCGTGGACAAGTGACCACCAGGATGCTCCTCTGCTTTTGATCATAAATCTGAGTTTTGTTGTATGCCAACATGAGAAAATGTACTAGGGAGACCTGATTCCATATGCAGCCTCCCTATCCTTCTCAATGTTTCAGCAGCTACTAGAGTCCCAGCAAGTTGAATCAGAAGAAAACAAGCCATACAGATTCCTTTAATTACTGTTGTAAGAGAATCCCTGCAAAACCAGCCCTGCATAACTTAACTTAGACCTGTGGTTCCCATGTTTCTGAAGTAATAGACTCTTGTGAACCTTCAGAATTTCTGGTGGTGGACCATACACACAGGCTTATCCTCAAACTCAACTGAAAGGATCACTTACTATGGCCCAGCAGATGACCAGTGACCCACAGATTGCACTTTGGGAACTACTGACTTGCACCATGTTTTACTGCCAGGGCAGAGAAACATTTGACCCAGTGTGAGTGAAAAGTGCAGATGAGGCATACCACATGCTTCATGTCATTACTGTTAATTTCTCTTCTCTTTAAAAGTTTAAGTGAGGATGCTAATCACTACTGTGTATGAGATTGTTGCAAAGAATCGCAAGAGGGAGGACACCCTGAGTGCTATAACAAAAGAGCCTCTTCTTTGGTTTGGGACAGTGACCCCTTTGTCCCTATGGGTTTATTACTTGTTGCCTCCCTCAGCACTGCTCCCTGCCCCCTCTCCTGTACCTTCCCTGTCTGTTGTACTCAAAACACTCTTCTATTTGATATACTCGGTGTTCTGTGCACATCTTTTCACAGCATCTGATAAAGTGAGCTCAGGCTCATCAAATCTTATGCTATAATTCTCTGATTAGTTGGTCTATAAGATGCAAATCTACCCTGCCTTCTTTGGGACAGCTGTATATTTTGACTTTGCTTCTGTCCCAGTCATGGTGAAAGACTATTATTACTGAATCAGTCAACAGTGAAAGAAAGCAAAGCTATGGAAAATGTGAATTCATGTTTCCATGGGCAACTGGTGCCACCTTAGTCAGGCTGCCGCTGCAGGCCACACCCTGCGCCAAATGCCAGGAAGACTATGGTGCTGCTGCTGGCCTCAGTCTGCAATGGCAGCCTGCTGAAACCTGGCACGCAGATCCAGGGGCCCACACTCCCTGGGAAGAGCTAGGGGAACTGAACTGGGGAGCTGGGGAAATGTTCAGGTGATAGTGATACTAGTTTTGCTTTGAACAGTTTGAGGTGCATTTCACAAAAAACCCTGCAACTATCTCCTTGAAACTTGGCAGTCTTCATGCCCTCAGAGGGGGCAATTTTCATTTGAATCAGGCAAGAAATGACAAAGTTTTAGGCATTTTGGAGATTCCCCATTTTAACAGCATTGAAACTTCGAAACAGATTCAGCTGAATCGAAACAGGACAATGATCTGAAACACCGAAATGAATCTCTGTCCCTCTGAAATACTGAATCTGAAACAGAAACGAAACATAGCTGTTTCGCATAGCCGTAGTAGTTACTAAGCTTAAACCTAGAAATGGAAAACACCACACTATAGCATATGAGCTTTTATCTTGATCTTTCAATATCCAGCAGGAAGAAGCAATCACAGTTATAATTGGGATGAAAACACCTGGGTGCCATTTCTGGTTTAGGTAACAGGATACATTATCATGTTCAAACAACGCCTTAAATCAGAGGCCACTGTCTCAACTTGTTAGTGCTGTGATGGATAACTAAACCAACTATGCTTTTTCCTGAGAATCAGAATTGCATAACTTTTTTTTTTTCTCTGCTTGTTGGCAACACCTAGAGAGCAAGGGCTTGATACTTGCACATTGGAATACAATGTGCACAACCTGTATCTACATGGCTAACTCTGCCCACAGGTGATTCAACCTTACAGGATGGTAGATGGCAGTTTGCCATTGCCTGCAATTCTGCAGGGAGGAGCACCCCCAATCAACGGTTGATGGCAGTCTGCTGATGGGTACTTTGGAAAGTAGAGCTAACTTCTAGATACCTTGGATGCTTTAAGTCACCTCCTCCATAGCTGTTCTTGACCATCTACTGGGAGGGATTAGGTTTCAAACACAATGCACACCACACCGCTTCAGCTGGACTTTCTGACACTGGATCCTTGGCTATGTTCTGCTGCAGGAACACAGGGTCTAAGAAGGTAGCCTAAATGTAAGATTACTTTTTACCACAGAATACTATTATTAAACCTACTGATCTGCTGCTGCTCTACTGGCATAGTGGGGACTTCCAAAGTACAGGAGCTTGAAGCCTATTTAATAAAAGATAACCCATAGTTTTAGAGGCAAAACCTGACATCAGTCATACGGACCAATAATTTTCAAAATGGGGTAGGCAGTGCTTTGCCAAGAGGCACATGCCTAAATGTTAACAAAGGTGGTGGAGCTTCTGTTTGGTAGTATTGTCATGTGTTGACATTGGTGTTGATGCACTCTTCCGAAAGAATGAATATGCAGAGAGACATGTTAGGTGCAGGGATTATGAGCAGTAGTATGTTGCAGGTAATGGGGTATGTAACCAAAAAAGGCATGAAAACCACTGGTATAGACAATATAGCTGACTTGGAAGCAAGCAGAGAGGAATGACAGCTGAAAAAAAGGAGAGGAAAAAGAACTGTGACAGAGTGATAATGTGCTGAGGTTTCGAATTTTCTTTTGGGAGAGGGCTAGGGACCTTTCCTGTGGAACATCTTGGGAATATGGATGCAATCTTCAGTACTGGAAATGATGGCACACCTCCTGTCCCTTCCAGCTTTTGCCTCTTGCTCTCCCTGTCCCACTTCCCCTCTCCCAACCTTTTTTGTATTTGACCCATGCCTATTTGCTCTTCAAATACATCCCTGAGCACAGCAGCTTTCATTTGTCACAGATAAACTGCTACATCAGATTGAGTGGATTTTCTCTGTCTAAATCAATTCCTGCAGCTGAGTGCCACAGGAATTGCCTCTGCTGAGAGCTCTGCCTCGGCTAGGACTGATCAGTGCTGGTGTTTGCAAAGTGCTGGAACATTGTGAAGAGCTTCCCTGTGGAAGGAGCAGATTGGAGGACTCTCTCAAAACATGCATACTGCAGCACTATATAGATCATGCTGTCTTCCAGTATCAAGGCACTGCCAGCATTGTAAATGCCTAACGCCATTGGCTACATTAACAGAGCATCAGACTTCTGTAACACTGCAGTAGCAGCCTGCCTGGTCTGGTACACACAAACTTAAGTTCACTAGTTCAGTCTATTTTTTTTTAAATTTTATGGCATAAACTATTCAGAAAGCTCATTAAATAGCATTTATCCACTGTCACTGTAACAAAGGTCTGAATAAGTATTTCAGTTATTTATGTATGCTCCTTTGGATGGTAGAAGACAAATTAACATCTTAATCTACAGTAGCTGACAGATACTTGGACAGCATGATGAATGTTTGGGCCAAAGCCTGGAAATCAGTTTGTTTTTTGTTTTGGATTTTTTTGGGTTATGTGGTTTGTTTTTTTGGGTTTGTTTGTTTTTTGTTTTTTTGCAAAGTGGCAGTTTTTCAATTTGGAGGCAAGAGGTTATGTCACTCAAAAGTATTTTTGAGCAGCTGCTTGCTCACAGCAGAGCTACAGATATACTTCCAAACATGAGGGGGGAATGAGGATATCTGAAATGGCTGGCTGGCCAGTAAGCTCAAATGATGTAAAAATGAATAACTCTTTAGTGTGACACTAGTATGGTGAGGGAGGGGAGCAATGAACCCAGATATTCCGTCTAAAAGAAACTGTGAATAAAAACCGATAGCTCTAGGAAAGCAATGAAAATGAGAGTGTGCTCCTCTGATTTTTGTTTCACAAAGAGTAGAAAGACATTTCAACTGTTTGGCACAATTTCAGGATCATGATGTCAGCCCCTGCCCCTTCCCCCAGTACACCATAGTGGGGGAAAAGTCAAAGGACTGCCCTCAGGTATGTAGCACTGTTTGCTTTCACAAGCACCCACCTGAAATAATTTGTTATAAATAGTGAGAAATGGCATGTATGCTATTTTTTGAGGGATGCACAGATAGATTGATGCATCCAAGCTGGAACAGCAGCTTAGATTAAAAAAGGAAAAGCAGAGGAGGTTCCCTTCTTACAAATACTTAAGCAAATATTGACAAATTCATTAACTCAGTTGTTAATTAGCTCTTTAAATTAACTGTTAATATTAACAAACCAGCAAGGGAAAGGCAGTGTAAACAGGAGTTTCACATGTTCATTTTTGTACGTTAATAAGCATCTAAGAAGGGAAATGTGGGTAATGCTTAAAACTTGGGGTCAGATTCTGTAAACTTTTCAGCTCAGTAAATCCAAAGAACTTCATTGTGCACATAAATTTGGTAAAATAAAACCAACACGTGTCTTACATAACATCTGACTTGCTTAAAACATTTCCCTAATCTGTGAAATTCAGTGCAATCACAAATTTCTGAAGAGAACATGTTCTCTTAAATGCGCATCCTGCCAGCTACTAGCCTTACAGTAATGACTTGTTAGTGAGCTTAATTCTCTAAACTAGGAGTAAATTCGATAAAGTCAAGAATGACATTAGTATGCAGAAGAAGTAAGCAAGATCAGAATTGGGCTTAATGGGACCTGAAGGCACTGCACAACAAACATGTCCCAACTGTGCATGTCAGTCAAAAAAAACTCGGGTTCAGGACTCTCTCTCAAATGCTGGGCTAAATCCTATCATCTTTAATGGGCCTAAATTCCCACCAACTCCAATTAGTTCACTAGAGAAAAAGGACCCTGAGCCATGAAAGCTTTCATCAGAACACCGGGTTCACAAGCACTACGGTACGTTCTGAAGCCAGCAGGGCTGTGAAGATGCATCTGCTGAGGTTTTGGCTCTACCTGTATAAAATCCTACTTGACCAGATACTTGTCCCACTTCTTCTCTCCTTCCTTCCCCCCTCCATTAATTGCTTTCTATATCCATAAAGGTGAGGGGGGTGGATTCTACAAGCTCACAGCTGCCAAACTGTAATGATGAATGCCTGCCAAGTAATGAAACTTTAATTATAACTTTAATTATAAACTGGAGCTTCACATATACAGAACAAAATGTTCAATGCTGACACAAGGCCACTCTCAGCCTCTCCAACTTTGCATTTGTGAAAAGTAGTAATTAAAGCTGTATTCCATTCAAGACTGCATGCTAGTCTGAGTCTCTGTACAGTAGGTTTACAATTGCTGTGGTCACTCTGCAGAGGACTGTTGATACTAAAATGGCTTATGCATGTTCAGAAAATCACAGGTTTTCTCTTACTGCTCCAAACGCAATTTGCTTCAACTGTAGCGTATGAAGATTTATATCTGACAAAGAAAATTACTCTAAATTGCTATCAAACCATTTACAGGCCATGATTCAGCTCCTGCTGACATGTAAATAAATCAGGAATTTATTAGTATATCATCCACACAGTCCAATCCAATATTGACCACCTCAGTGCTGCAGCTGTGGGGGAAAGAGAGCCACTTCCCCTAAGTTACCTCTGTCCCGCTCTTCAGAATTGCATTCTCTCCTGAATCTTTAGGCTGGTGCAAAGGTTCTGCAAAAGATAGCGACCTCTCTAGTTCTAAAAAGGAGGTATAATTCACCTCTTTTAGAGCAGTACCTTTATATTTTCACACAGAAAACCTGGCACAGATCTTTTCAGTCAACTTTTGCTGGCTTGGCTTTAAACTGGAGCTGCATTAATGTAACAAAAAAGGAGCGTTTTGGAATGATGGCTGCTGGTAAAACTTACATGTATTAGGTCCCAGCTCTAGTGCATGTCCTTCCATTTCAGACCTTCAGAAGCACGAATGGTACCTTGGCTGTACTGTGATCCAAAAGATCACCCCATTTATGGGGAAGAGAGCCTGATCCTTCAGACACTTGCAGTGAGTTATCCCATCCCATTATCTTAAGTGAGACTTGTGTTCAAGTGCCTGTACGACTGAAGTCCTAAGTCTCAGATCTGCATTTACAGGACAGTACCATTTGAATGCAAATCCTATGTGACCACACAGCAGACTTTTATATTGCCTTGTATTCCATGTTGCACGCCTGCAAACCAAATGCTTCAGCGCATATTCTGAACATCCTTGGTTTAACTGGAAATGGGTATCACAGTTCTTAAGTGCAGTTGTATCTACTGCCTTCCCTTTAATAATCATTAAAAAAAAGTCTACCAGGGATGAAATGAGAAGTAGCCAATGCTGATCCTCAAATTTATTTTTGTTTCAAACGTTTATAACTCTTCCATCCTTGACTGACTCTCTTGGCATGCAGGAACCTCAGCTGTACTCTCAAGTCATGGGAAGCTATGATACAGAAAGGCATGGATGTATTATTTTGTCTAGATCTGTGTATTTCTTGTGCCAGCTAAAATAAAGGCTGACTGGCTTCTGGAATTCTCTGCCAATTCTATAGGCGTATTTATTTCCACCATCATGTGTCCCTGGAGATAGGAACTGTAAAATGCAGAACACCCACAAAGTTAGAGCCCTGGGAAAAGGTTTGATTAAGCTACTCAGGGGCTGGGGTAGGGAAAGGGCTTTGATTAAGCTACTCAGGGGCTGGGGAAGGGAAAGGGCTCGGCATTGGTTTTGAGGGCCAGGGGCAGCTGCGCTATTTCTGTGAAGGCATAACAGAAAGAGATGCCCAACCAGCAACATAGTGGGTGTCCAACTGAGGGCAATATATTAGGACTTTGGTAACTGCAGTCATTGCAAAATTGGTAATTTTCTTTCTTCAGCTTACACTGCCAAGCAAGCGGCTCCTAACCAATCTCCAGTGCTAGTTTTGCATATATGGCATTACTGCAGTGCTCTCTGCATTTATTTGGTTTTCATAAAGATGCAATTTTGACAAGTTCTTAATTGGACAGTCACAGTCCCTATAGTAGTCCAAGATCTGTAGGAAAAAGACACCTCTTCTCCCCCCACACCAGCAGGGAAATTGGAACTTATGATGGCTCTCAAAAGATCCTCTAACCTGAAATCTTGCATATGGGTCGCATAAATCACCTCCATAAAAACTCTGTGTGCTTCTTCCAGCAACATATCTGTTTGAAATGAGCATTGGCCAACTTGCCCTCACTGATATGTGCAACTCACCCTGGTTTTGGGATCTAAAACGCAAATAGCACAACTAGGGGTTAGCTGAGTGAGACATTTCACATATCTGTCCTCCTGCTGCTTGACTAGACCTCTGCACAGGAGCAATTTCACCTTTAGCTGCTCAGCTTATTAAAAGAAGATTGAGACATGACTCAAGTACAGTGGGTGCTGACTTGAGTGCCTGCAAAGAGAGAGGAGGACAGTATTAACTGTACTTCAGCTGATATCATCAAAACCAGTTTTGAGTAAAGCGAATACAGGAGTAGACTGCTTTCCATTCTGGATCTTTTTTCCAAGTTTGGAGGCTGTATATTCTGACTATGTATAGGGGTAGATATAAACTTGTTGCTTTGGAAAGAGAGAGAATTTTTTTTTCAATTTCTTCAAGTGTTCTTTGGATGCAGTATGCACACATGCTTGAACACTCACACCACATGTGTATTGCACCTTGCAAAACCCTCCAAAATAACCACCAGATTCTAGGAAAACACAAATTTGATGCCCTTAATTACATGCTGTCTATCTCAGTATTGCATGCAAGACAGAAAAGGAGGAGAAAGAGAACTATGAGCTTCAGTTTTACATCTCTGGGCATCATGAAAAAAATATAGTTTTTGTTGGTGGCAGAAATTCCTTCCTTCTTTAAGAATGCAAACAACCACCTATGCTGAAAAAGACATTTTGGGAAATGCACAGAACCTAAATCACAGTTCTATTCTAATGAATACTAGACATCAAAACAGTGCTGATACATGCAGCTTCATGCAAAGTCAAAAAACTACAGCTATCACATTTTGTTTAAGAAATAAGTGTCATGGAGAATAAATAAGTTTATCTCTGGAAAAGGAAATATAAACAAAAATTAACCAATGAGACTTTCATCTAAAACATCCATGAAATAAAGCAGTAATAAAACTTTTACTTCCATAACAGCCTGTGGTCTACTTTTATATGTCCCTGTAAATAATTCTGTCATTTAGAACAAGAGATTCCAAAAACGTTGTTCTAAGTAGCTGTAAACTGTGTATGATAATTTTAAATAGGACCAAATATCATTTCAAAGTTCTAAGCATTATGACCAAAATTTACCTATACTACCCTGTTTTCAAGTGTTACTCACCATATATGAAGGGAATATTAAAACCCGCTTGTGTTTGCCACATGGCCACTGAGGATCATCTAAAAGATTTGGGTCATATTCAATATAGTCTCCCAGGTCACTACCTATAAAGATTGTATAAAAATAATTAACTGTATTGAGAAATTTCTTAGACTTGGCATAAACAGAAATAAAGTTTACAGTCAACCTACAAAATGACTTCTGCATTGCCTTTCTTAAGGCAATCAGATTCCATTAACTTTTTCAATGAGAGGTTGGTGCCAGGTTTTCTGAGATGTTCAAGGAATATTGGCACTGTTTGCCATTCCTTTTAAACACAAATGAATTTGCCTTAAACAGAAGTTTCAATCCCTCAGATGCCTTACAGATGTTGCAAATTATATTTTCATTTGCAAACATGTTGAGAAACTGTAATTCTTCCAATTCTGAATTCTCAGCTGCTTGTGAAATTGCTTAATGTAGCTGTAGTTTACCATATAAATAGGATTCTTTAATAACTGTATACAGTACCCACACCCCTCCTTCACATTTAAGTGAGAAGAAAGCCTCTTAACTTGTTGAGACAAAACCAGAGGAAAGGCATGGGAAAATATTTCAGATATTTTCATCAGTAAGAGAATATAACAGTACAAGTTTTGATTTTTCTCCTGTTGATACAGACATCTTCGTTTGCTTCAAATAAAAAACAAAAATTTCTTAAACGTATAATGTTTTGGCTAGTGCTTTTTGGAGAGTAGGAGAGAAAGGTAAGAATGTAAACACAAAACTTTTTATTCAATGCAAGTCCCAAGTAAAATTTTCACAGCTGACTTATGACTTTGCAATCCTGTATGTTTTTTCTACAGTACTTGAGAAGAGGCTGGCCTTTGCATGTGAGGAACAGAAAAAGATGACAGCCATAGCAAAGTACAGTAACTGTGAGAGATGCCTGGGAAGGTAACAGGTTATTTTGCTCCAGTGATCTTGTCTACTTGAGACCATGCACTTTAAGCCAGCTCTGCTACGTGAAATATAGACAACTGGAGAAAAGACTTCCTATAATATCCATTAGTCATAATTTTCTTTGAAAACTAACCTTTGGTTTAAGATTTATTTTTTTTTAATTAAAAAAGAGGGATCCCTCCTCCAAACAACACTGTAAAGAATTTACTATTGCAATGGTGTATAATGATATCAAAATAAAAGAATACCAGTCTTACCTGTGTCAATGCTCCCTTGGGTGCTGTTAGCCCTTGCCAAAGAAAGGCTACGATGGCTTGCATTGCGAAATTGGGAGAAGGATGAGGTGGAGTCTATTGTGTTTCTCCTTGTTCCCAAGGCATTAGTTGGAAATAGAAACTGTGTGTAAGAGACCGTCTAAAAAGAGAGTCAGAATAAATACAATTATTAGCACAGCCCAGCCATAACAGGATCCAACTGCTTTGACCAAGTTACAAATTGGGGAAGGAAGCCATTCTGTGTAGCTGGCATTCAAGTTCTTTTTCTTTCCCCCCCCCAGATGTGATAGTTGCTCACAAGATTGATACAAGTCACCTGTTTCCCCTCTCTCTGATCTATTCATTTATTCAGGATTGCTTTTGTACAAACATTAAACTCCTAAAATAATATATTTCCCCTACAAAAAAATAATACACCTCCCTTGCAAAACCCTGATGTGTTGTATTTACCAAACTCTAATCAAGGGCCTGTTTCAAAAATATATTGACTTTCATAGTTTTTGTATCAGCCTTCACCTGCATTTCTCCCCCTAAGAAAAAGGGAGCAGATTTCAAGTACTTCTTTAGTAAAGCACTATTTCTATATACAGTGCTAGGTGTGCTGAAGAATCTGGAGGGAATCTTGCTTGAGCAATATATGGCTTTATGGGTCTTTCCTCCCATAGCATTTTAGCTGGCAAAAAAACCCAGTAATAGAGCTAGCACAATACTGGAGGTACTACTTCATGCCAATGGCAAGCCAAGGTAATCTGTTGCCCGGCAACATGGATTAAGGATGAATGAAAAACTTAAAGCAAATTTATGCAATTAATTTACCTTTTCTATTTACAGCTTTAGCAGCAAGCACATTTTGATTCTTAAAAGTATTCATTGTTCAAACTTGAATTTTTACAAATAATTCTTGACTGACTGTTTATTAGTACATGCATACTGAATTCAAAATCTGAGCCGTGATTAATTTTGATTGAGTCTATAGGGCAAAGATTAAGATCTTTGCAGGGCGAGGGGTTGGACCAGGACAGAGGAGTGGTGGACCATGGCCCATAAAACTCTTATTCGTGTGCACAATGACTAGACAGTGCACCTGGAGTCTCTAAGCATTACTGCAATATAAATCAAAGACAATGTATTACCTTCTTAGTGCCTGAATTGAACCACTAATTAAATTTGGCTTTCTGCACAAATTGAGTAAGGAATTCTTTATTCTCCATATATGCTCTCAAAATTATTTGTTTTTCCAGAGTTTCAGAATTTCTTTTTTATTCAAAGAAACAATTCTGGATCTGAAGTATCCACCTAGCACAGAAGTATTGCCTTGCTGCTAACACTTATTTAAAGACACAATTTATTAACATTAAGAATGTAACTACAATAACTGCTTGACTGCTTGATATGTGCCAGGCAAAGGAATGCCATCTGATTTAGTAATGCTCTGTAGCCTTAGTTATTACCAGAGGGCAATTTCTCCAGGAACAAACTAGTTGGTCTGTGCCGACAAACTGCAAATTCCTTTTACATTTTCATTTATTTTATCATAATTCTCCATATACTGCCCTGATAGTTATTCTCTTACCTTTCCTCCCTCCCTCCCCTCCCTATACCTATCTATCTAGATTATAAATCTGTTAAAATATTTTTGGTTGGCTTTAGTTTTTTTTGTTTTGAGGTTTTGTGTTTTTTTACATTTCCTTGCAAAAAATCTAAATCCTAGGTCTAGGAAACTATTAAATAAATAAAACATTTTTACCTTCCCATCAGCACCTAGTTCCACACCTTCAAGACCAATTATCTCTTTTAAATACACTCCTCCAGTAGAATGACACTGACGTCCACCTTCCAATTTCATATCCCTGGAAAACAGAAGCCAGTGATAAACACACTTTTCTTACAATAGAAAATCTGCTTCATACATATTCTGACCTTCCCAGACAGATAAAATAAAAGTGACAAACCATTCGACACAAAATCCAGATCTGACAAATTCTTCCACATACAGCACAGTAGATGTGTCTACAAGAGACGCTGACTGCACAGTAACCCAATACTACTGCACAGTAGCACCATGTGGCAAAACCCATGATGCAACGCTACTGCACAGTAGTATTAGGCCACTGTGCAGTAGATGTCACAAAAAAGGCATTCACCCGTGCTACTGTGCAGTAACTCAGGTTACTGCACATTGATTTAGTACTTGTTTATAAAAGTACCAAATAAGTGTGGCAGTAACCACTGCTCAGTAGCATCTCATGTAGATGCAGCCGGTGCTGCTGAAAATATGTTGCACCTATACATTATATAAAAAGCCACAAAATACATCAAGTTTTGTTTTAGTTATAATGCAAAAAAGCTGAGTGACCATGAAAAAACAAATCACCATGTCTGAACTAATAATCATCACAGTTTGTAAGTAGTGGGACTGGAAGAGACCTCAGGAGGTCATTTAGTCCAACCCCCACTCCAAGACAGGGCTTCATCCCTGACTAAACCATTCTAGACAAATGTTTACCTAACCTGCTCTTAGGCAGGATAGAGAGTCCACAATCTCTTTAGGTAGCCCGTTCCAACACTTAAGCATCCTCATAATAAGGCAGTTCTTCCCAATATCCAACCTAAATTTTGCTTGCTACAATTTAAGACTGCTACTCCTCATCCTGTACCCTGTGGCCACAGACTATGGTCTATTTTTCACCTTTTTTATAACCAACCTTTAGGTATTTGAAGACCATCTTATATATCTCTCATAGCATATTTGTCCCACAGACAAAAGAAAAGGAAAACTATAAAGGGGCAATGAGGAGAAGTTAAGTCCATATTTAAGCATCTCCATTTAAAGACTTTTTGGGCTCTCTCAGCTGCATATTAAGTCTGCTGCAGAAGAACTACTAAGCTTATTAAAGTTAAGTATGTGCTTACATGCTGGGTGGGATTGTTAGGCCTTGAGCCAAAGATCAGTGAAGTCATTGGAAAAAGTATATACGCTAGGAAAAAAGCTAAGAAAACCTGTGAAGGATCTTCACTGCGTTTGGAACTGCTGGGCTGGGTTATTAATCTGAAATGTTTGATGCAACAAGTGGACTCTGTCCCGATTCCTTTTATTTACATTTCAAACTGTCTTTTTCATTTCATTTCCTCCCAAAGTGAAAGAAAGTAGCCCCTCATAAAGCATAATAAATTTCTGAAGAGCAAAATTCATCCATCTTCAGAGGACATAGTGTTTCTATACTAAGAGGCCTTTGTACCAAGTAAATACTAAATCCACTAGAACCATCCCCCACAAACAATAATCCTAGATCCTTAAGCGAAATCCATGTAAGAGTGCCGCATTCTTATTTTGGTTCCTGATATTTTCCTGAGACAGCATAATAATTGTTATGTTAAAATAACTCCAGAGCAGAAACAACAGATAATTTTTTCTGTGCTTGTACAGAAGCAGCTTGAAGGAACAAGTTATATTAAAAAGGTAAATGTTATGTGGTATTATTTTTATGATAGTTGGATAAATTACACAAGACTCGATTGCATTAATTCCTTAAATCAAAACCTAAATATTTTAACTAATATTTAAAACTCCAATAATGTGAAGAAAAAGAATTTCCTTAGGTGTCAAAATAATTAGTTCAGGTATCCAGGTTGTGGATGGTCTTTGAAATATTGTGAAAGTACTCTAGGCTCCCTTCTAATAATGTTATGGATATGGAACAGGAAATAATGCCATTATGAATACAAAAGCAAATCAAGGAACAGTTTAATAATGAAAGGGGAACAGTAACTGGTAACATGTCGGATGGAAGTAAATGGCACACCTTAAAAGACCAGCAGAGCTGTCTTTAGTAACTGTGGCCTCTGGAGACATAAAAGGAATTGACTTGTGGAAGCGAGATTAAGACCAGCTGGAAAATAAACACAACTACTAGACTGTTTCCTAAATATTAGATGAAGCTTAATAAAAGAGTTCCTCAACTTTTTCTGTCATTTTTATCTTGCCTAAATAAAGGCCCCCTAGGGCCTTGTTACTACATGGCATTTTGTCTTAGCCCACTCAAAATGATCATACTGCAAGTGTCTTTCAGGAACATTTTCAATTGTCCTTCCTTTTCAGAAATTCTACACTTGTACATAAAGCCTGACTGCTCATTTTGTTAAACAGAGTGGTATGACATTATTCAGATTCAAATCTATTTGTTCTCAGCATGGACAGAATTGAATTCCTTTTTCCTGAAGGAGACTAACCCAAATTACCCAATGTGTTCTTCCTTTACATATAAAAAGCCATCCAGCCACTTCAGTGAATTAACACTTCCCCCTGGGTAACATAGGGTCTTGGCCTATAGTTCTTATTGGCACTTTGAATTCTCTCAGGTTGTCATTCTTGTTACTGTATTGCTTTGTACCAAGCCTAAATGCATGTGTGTCAGCAGGA